>NC_056732.1:98291583-98409083 GCF_019279795.1 Protopterus annectens
CACATAGAATTCATGAGAATTATACAGTCAAAATTCAGAGTTTCAAGTTCTACAGATAGAATTCCAATTACAGAATTTAGAAAATGATCTTCTCCAAAATAGCCATTACACATTAACATGCAGAACATCAAATCAAGACGTTGACTGATGTACTCACAATGAACCAATAAAATGTCCCCTAAGATTCAGAATGAAGCTCACCCAAGGTACAAGTGGATGGTCACATGCACACAAACACACACACACACACACACACACACACACACACACACACACACACACACACACACACACACACACACACTAACATATCTTATACACCCACATCTTTTCTGAGCTTACCTGGACCAGGACTGCTAGCAGAAGAGTAGATGGGTGACAGCCATTTTTGACAGCATTCACTTTTTCTACAGACAATTTAAATCTGGAACAGTTGGCATTTCTTGGGGAGAGCACATGACTAGTTATTATCAGCAGCTCCTCCAGACAGTCACATTAGCATGCAGGTCTACTAGTGAGACCACCCTCCCTAGTGAGGCCCCTGATAATGGGAAACATCAGCAGCTGGGCAGTCAAAGAATCAAAAAGTCTTTCTGATTACTACCCAAAGTTTTTTGTTATTTTAAAAACAGAAAGTAAGTGTTTTTATCTCTTGCACATTGTATTAAGACTGTTCAGATAATATAATAACATACCGGTAGGGTATATAGGAGATGCAAACTAAATACAATCCCACATAAAGAATTTTATATAAAAAAATTACAGTTAGAATTCTGCAGAAAGAATCCAAAACATATAATTCTAGAGGTATAATATGAAACATGGAAATCTGTAAATAGAATTCTCAATACATAGTTCTACATACAGAATTTCTCAGATTGAATTCTAAACACAGACCTTTACAGAATTCTCCAAACAGAATTCTAAAGATAGAATTCATTTCTAAACATAATTATTCAGATAGAATTATACAAATAGATTACCAAATAAAGACTTCTGCAGATAGACCATTCTAAGACCGGCACAGGGCAACTAGTTTTCCACTAGGTCCTGCTTCTGTTGGTATGCTGGGCAGTGCCAGATAGCAGTCAGACAACTAGAGATAGAATACTAGATGGAGAATTAAGTATATAATTCTAAATTCAAAATTCTGACTATAGAATTCTAAACACAGACTTTTGCAGATAAGAGTACAAACACAGAATTCTACACACTGTGCAGAAGCTAACTCTTCCCATCAAAGCTCCATGACATGGCCACGATGATGAGGAATTAACTAAGGACTCTGCTCATGAAAATTGCACTCATCATGAATAGAGGAGCATACTGCAGTGACAATCACCTGACCTGCAAATCCCAGAAGTGCACTCGTAGCAAGCTTACACCTATGTATGTCCACATATACACATAATTACACTGCTACATAAACTGCTTGTAGCCATAATAAGGGCCATACCGATCAATTACTTTAAAATGGTGAGGAAATGAGTGTATATTATAGTCGGAAAGGGAGAAGACCAAGCAGCAGAATACAAAGAGCACAGCAAAGGAAAGACAGTGATGGGGTGGGGAAGAAAGGGTATTTGTTTTTTGCAGAAAAGGTGCCCTTTGATATGAAGGGTAGAGGGAGAAGGAAGTAAGAGGATCGTGTGGACAGCAAAGGAGGTATAAGGATGGTAGTGTGGGAAGGCAATCATATATGAATAAAGATCAAAAAGTGAGGTTCTTACACAAAAGGGAGGAATCAAATGAAGCGATATAGCTAGACGGAGGATAGTTAGTGATGATAAGGACTGGACTGCAAAGGGGAGAACTAGAGAAACAATTATATGGAATGCAGTGTAAAACATTTGTGACCTGCTTTTTTGGGGCTGGAGGTGATGGTGGCATATAGACATGTGCGTGTACCACTCTCTGTTTTCTTTATGCTGTCATTCTTCTTTAAGTCTACCTGTTCCCTTTTCTTCCTGAGGTGCTAGAGTCCTGAGTGTTTCCTTGAACTCTTGTACTTTCTTTCTAGTCAACTTCCAGGTTTTCAGCCTAGTATCTACTGACCATAGAGCTTTCTCTGACCACTGACAACAGCTGATTGTGGCCACCAGCTTTATGCTGTGACAACTGTTTCACTGGGAATGACTTTGCAATCTCCAACTCTACCTCAGTGTTCCGCAGTTGGAATTGTAGAGAGAGATTCTGAATCACAAAATTCTAAAGATAGAATTTTACAAATAGATTTCCAAACATTGGCTATCGCAGCCAGAGTTCTACAGCAACAATTCCACAGACTAAGCTCTCCTAACAGAATTCTATGAACAACATTTTAGAGACTGAATTCTAAACAAATAAGGCGACAGAATTCTACAAGTAGAATACTAAACCTACTTTCAAGGCACACAATTAAACATACTAAATTCTAAACATAAAATTCTACAGGCAGAATCCTAAACAAAGACATCTGCATATAGAATTCTACAGACATTGTTATAAAGAAATACTTCTGCAGACATAATTCTAAATAGAAAATTCTATATATAGAATGCTACACAACAAAAGTGACAGCACAAGAGTCTTAACACTGTGGTGAGATTCAGAAAAGTTACCACAAGGTTTAAGCCTCATGTACATCTCATAATAGGTATTTCTAATTCAGAGACAGCCCTGGTAGGCTTTCCTTCTGGCATACTCTATATGCTAATAAGGCAGTATGAGGTAGCTGCCTACGCTAAGTAGCCAGTAAACTCAGTCTCATACAGACTGCTCAGAGGTGACCTGTGTCTGGCATACAAGGTCATCTGAGACCCAGCCTTGATGGAGTTGCTGCATATCCATAAGGCAAGCTCCACTCGAGCAACCCGCACACAAGGCCTTAACCTGGTCAGTGACATTAACTGAACTTGTTGATGGGATAGATTTGTGTCCCAAAGACTCCCCCATTTGTGGAATAGACTCCTTCTCCATGTCAAACAGAGTACCTCTCTAGTCCTTTTAAGAGGAACCTGGACAACTAGATGGGAAACAGAAAATACATCCCTGGGATCCCACCTGTGTCCCTGCTGGACAAGAGAAACAGGTACTGACTTTGAGGGGAACATGGGTGAAATTCCTGGCTAGGCTTATAAAGGCCTCCAGGCCAATAGCCTAGTATCATCCTATGAACCTATGAACCGATAAAGCATTTATGCAGCTAAATGAATCAGAGAATCACTCTGCTATGTATGTTAAAAAGGCCAAAAGCTTGCATTCCCCTAATCATGTTAGTGGTAACCATTGAGGAATTTATTGAACAGGTAGTGTTGTGAGATGTGCATATGTGTGTGTGCATGTGTCTATCTGCATGTGTGAGACTATATAGAGGTATGAATAGTATAAGGTGATTTGTGTGTGTGCGTGTGTGTGTGTGTGTGTGTGTGTGTGTGTGTGTGTGTGTGTGTGTGTGTGTGTGTGTGTCTGTGCACATGTATTCATGTGTGCATGCATGTGTGTGAGTGTGTGTGTGTGTTTGTGTGTGTGTGTATGAGTGTGCGTGTGTGTGTGTGTGTGTGTGTGTGTGTGTGTGTGTGTGTGTGTGTGTGTGTTTGTATATGAATGTATGAATGTGTGTGGGTTGGACGTCTGTCAGAACTCCACACTTCCAAAGACTAATGGGCAAATCTTGCAGTATTGGGGTATGGGAACACTAGACATTAGGGATAACTCTTTATATTATGACTTTGAAGGCCCTCACAAAAGATAAAAGAAAAACATTGCAGCACTAAAGTTGTGGGACAGGAAGACAATTGCACACCAGGAATAATTCATTGCATTGTGCCTTAAAGAAACTTAAAAAGACATAAGAAAAACACTGCAGGACTAAAGACTCAGGAGGATGGGGTGAACTTGACACCAGGGAAGACTCTTTATATCATACCTTAATAGCACTAACAAAAGTTCAACCTGTATATACTCTTTGCTCATGCACACAGCTCTTTTGTTGAGAGTGAGCTCTGTTTGCCAGCATTAGATACTAGGGATAGTCTTCATATATTCCTAACGTCTTTGAAAATTAAAAAAAATTGAGGGGACCTTCAAACTCTGCACTCTTGATACACAATGTGGAAGCCTTAATCCTTTTTTCTAACAGATCAGTTAGTGCTGTGCGGCATTCTTTATGTAATAAGAAGTATGAACTGGCATTATTTAATTATTGAGAGAAATGGGAGTGTTTGTGGGGGGATTCATGATAAAGCCAGGAGGAACACTGGATGACACCAAGGAGAATTTTTAAACTACTACTTGGACTCACTTACAAAGTTAGTGGAGCAACAGGTCTAGCATCATAATGTACTTAAGAATGAAACTCTGATATGTGGCATTACTGACTGACTGTAAGGATTTATGATTTACAAGGACAGTGACAAAAATAAGAATAGACTTCAGGGGCATTCTGTTAACTGAGAGACAGGTAAGAGGTATGTCAGTGTATTTGTGTGGGGAGAGGGTGTGTGTGTATATGTGTTTTAATGTGTGCATGTATTTGGAAGAGTGAATAGAGGGTGCACAAGAAAAGTGCTGATTTGCATTCACAGTTGTCATGGATGTTTCAGAGATATACAGATTAGACAATAATAATACTGTGGTGGTGGTGCTGCGGTAGCGTTGTCGCCTCACAGTTAGACATTGCCCGTTAGATTCTCAGTTAGAGCGTCTTCTGTGTGGCGACATGCATGAATGGGCATTCCTTCGTTGAAGGTTGTGCGTTAGGCCCAGCAAGCCAGCATGTAAAAATCTACTGCCAATCATTAGCGGACCGGAGATCCGCTGTGGCAACCCCTAACCGGGAAAAGCCGAAAGACACAACAACAAATTAGACAATAATGAGGTCTTTCCTCAGTGCAGCTAACATGTCTCCTAATCGCATTTTGCCACATCACTGAAACAGACCCTTTCTACTGCAGCTCTTGAAAAAGGTAGTGGGGTGCTTTTGAAATTCCTGGGACATTCTACATGAATACTTTTAAGGACTGGTATCTAAACAGAGAATTCTTCAGAAAGGCAAACACCTTAACCTAATGGTTAAGGTGTTTGCCTTACAAACACAAGGGACAGGGCTTGTGTCTCACAAGGGATAATTGGCTAGGCTTAAAATGGCTCACAAGGGCAGTTAGCTTAGTACTAACCTATGAAATGTACTGAAATAAAATTATTTGTGCAAAATTCTTGAAACCTAATTCAACAGATAGAATATTACAGTCAGACATAAACTCAAAATTTGGGTCCGCAAAGAATGATTTTGTTTAGTTTAACTGGTGCAAGATTATTTAAACCCAAAACACCTAATACTTTGGGAGGTCACTAGCCAAAATAATAATACTCCCAAGCTGTTCCTATTTTTGTGCCTATATCACCCTTTATTTTTGATTTTATCCAGATTTGTGCTGATATGAGGTTGAGAGGTATGCGTACTTGTCAACTGCTGCTGTTACTGTTCAGTCTCACTCTCTCTCTCTATGTCTTTTTGTCACACAAACATGCATCCATTTTCATGCACTCAGGCACACATTCACACACACGCACACACACACACACACACTTACACTTTTCTTTCTTTCTGTCTTTTTTATGTTTCTTTTAACTTTAGACTTACTAAACAGAAAAAGCGCTGCTTGGTGAGTGTAAAATAATGGTTTGATCAATCTCGCTCTCACTTTCATACACACACATGCACTCACACACACAGACATAAACACAAACAGACACTTTTTTTATTTTTTTATGTTACTCTTGCTATATAGCAGAAGCCCTACTTAGTGAGTGTAAAGTAATTGCTGCTGTTAGCTTCCTTACAGTTTGAGCTCCACGGCAGCTTAATATGCTGCTGTGAAGTGGCATATTCATTTTTCAATGGGCATTGCCTATTCATTAACACTGCTGGAGGATGTTTGTTCTCCAGTCAGAGTGGATGTACAGGTCACCTATTCTCTAAGATTCTTGAAAGTATTTATTTGTTGGTAATATGTGGGTAGGAACATGATATTCAGTTAGAATGCATTCCATGTTGAGGTTTCTAGTTGGAATATGCTTTAGTTGAGCACTTAAATGAAGCTTGAAATGAGATGAGTGAATTGTGTGTCATCTGATAAGTGAAGGGTTCTGGTGAATTATTTTATTTTTTTTTAAGGAAGGAACCTAGATGAAAAGACTGGTTAAGGTAATGAAGTTTGTATCAGTCAGGAGGAAGTAAACCTGGCACTTAATGTGGCTGGTAAAATGTTTTCCTTTCTGTGGGAGATAAAGTGATTCTTGTACTGTTGTGAACTATTCGTTAGTCTTTGAATTCTGCTTAGTACAGTTTAAAGACATTTGCAGTTGATGGAGATCTCTATAATCATGAGTTGGATGCTATTGCAAAGGTGGGAGAAGTGTGTAGTTTGCAATGGCACATCTTCATTCAGGTGATAAGAGGTGGAGGATTTTATAGCTGGCAGTTAGGAGGCTTTTGGTCCAGACAGTAAAATGACTGAAACTTGAGAATGTATGTTTTGGACTAAGTTGGAAAAATGGATATTTAAACTGCAGTACAGAATGTAGAGCACACCCTAATGTGATGAAGCAGACTGTTTTCTGATCTTAAGATAAGTGTTTAATTCTACCAAACAGCACAGAGTTAATGTTCTTGACTTTTACATTTAGAAATAATGAAAATAATGAAGGGCGAATACTTTTTAAGAAATTTTTGCAAAAATAGGATATATTCACCTCCAAATTGCAGTGTTAGCAGCAGAAAATAATGTTGAAATGTTAAAAACTGATTCAGCAATTGCCAATAAAATAGTAAACATGAAGGGTATAAGGGAAGGGTGCTGGGGGATTTGCCACTTATCCAGCTTAGGATGGAATGGGGGAGTTCCATAGTGTAAGGGATATTGATTAAGATCACTATGCATCTACTGAATATATTGATGATAGCCAGTATTTTGTCAACAATTTTCAAGGAAGGATTTTTATTTCTAAAGCAAAGGCTTTAGTACAGTTGATAAATAAAGCACATGCTACTAAGAATACAGATAGTAAGGGAAAATGTAACAGTTAAACTACAGGGTCCCTTTCTAATGCCATATTATTCTGAGTTAAGAAAACCAAGGGAATACAGATGAGATATCATATATGGCTTTGTCTTTATTTTCATTTTTTTTACTAGAAACTTTTTAATAGGTAAAAAGTAATTGTTTCCAACAGAGGGCCAGAGAGAAAAGCTCCACAAAAAGGAAACAAATATGCAAAGCATTACATATGTATTTACAGTAACAAGGAATTAAAGCTCATGAAATCAGTATAGCTTCAATCTTTGTTGTTAGGCAAGAGTGTTCTTCCCAGCACCTGCATTGTGGCCGGAATAGTCTCCTTCTGCAGGTCATGTAATATTTGCTCTAGTAACTACTAAATTAATGAGAAGTTCAACAAAACATTAAAACAAATCAATGGTGGTAGTGTATATTAAATCAACCAAATTCATGGTAGTAATATACAGTCATAATAGGAAACTGAAATATTAAGCACTTTTATAAAACTGTGTGAAACAGTAGTTTCACAACATTTTTGGTAAGGAGTGCACTGAAAAGGTGAAGACAAGGATGTTAAATAGGTATTGTAGAAGTGTATATATATATATATATATATATATATATATATATATATATATATATATATATATATATATATATATATATATATATATATATATATATATATATATATATATATATATATATATATATATATATATATATATATATATATATATATATATATATATATATATATATATATATATAAGACTAGAGATGATTAGTATTATAGTCCTGTTGGACAGAACAGTCAAGAAGGCAGGAATAATGACTGAGCCAACATTTTTTGTAATATTAGGTAAATGAACCTTTAAAGCTTGTTAGTTGTGAAATCTGTCTCAGTGAGGGGGAGTTTACCCCATAATTTAGAGATCTAAGTAGAGTGCAGGGATCCCATAAAAGAGTTATAAGCTTTATGGGTGGAGGTAAGGTACTGAGATTTTTATTTAAAATCTCTTTGAGGCTTATGCCCCTGAAGGAGAATAGTAAGCGACAGGCATTTATGTGGTTGACAGAGGACTTTATGAGATATTTTCAGATGAGTATGACTATGGTAGTTGGGGAGCTCAATACAGTTATGCTGTTTGTGTAAGGTACAGTGATGGGTTTGTCATGTAGGGTATCAGCAAACTTGAATATTTTATGGTATCATTGTTCAATTTTTGGTAGCTATAAGGTCTGTAGATTGGTGAAGATGGGGAAAATATACATGAGTGATGGCAACAGATAGATGATTGCAGTAGTTATGTGGGTATGAACAGTTAGGATTTAGCTTATTAAAACAAAATAAAGCTCACGGATGTCACTCGGAAAAGATTTAATTCACCACAAACAAAAATAAAATAAATTAATACATGTGTAATAGTAGTACTTAGCGCTTTCACCCTACATAACATAAGGGCATCTTCAGAGTACAAATACTAACTGGAACATATTGCATTTAAATAAAAAAAACAGTAACCAAAGTCGTCTTTGATAGGTTGTACAATTAACTAGCCATCAGGAATTTAAAAACATATATATCTAATTTAAGTATATATCACAGTGTTTATATATAAAACAATTTATCAACTAATGTAAACATATATATCTGATTCTCGTAACATGTATTCCCTCACTACACCTAAGATATTCACTCAACCTGTAAAAATTGTAATAGTAATAATAATAATATTAAAATTCAATAAAACATATTTATACATATACATAGATTTGAACTTGAACATTGGAGGCATTAAAAATATATAGAAATCTAGGTAGAAGATTCATTTTGATTGTGGCTATTTTAGCAAGGAATGGAAGTTGAAGTTTTGTCCATCTGCTAATATCATGTTGTATGTCTGACCAGAGTTTAATGATATTATTTGTATATGATTGTTTAGGATCTTGGTGGAAGGATATTCTGAGATATTTTAATGACTGGTTAGTTTTAATACCAGCTGCTAAGGAGTATGTGGGAAGCTGACAGAGGGAGTTAATATGGAAGATATTTGTTTTCTTTAGATTTAGTTTGTAATTCCAGAAAGTTGAGAAGGTGTCTATAGTGGACAGTAGTTTCTGGAGGTCTGAATTAGTTAGAGAGAAGTAAAGATTTAGATCATCAGTGAAAGCCACTACGGTAATTTTAGTGTTAACGATATTGGGGATATGGTGGAAAGTTTTCTGAGAAAAGAGAAGGAAAAGGGGTTCAATGTATAGATTAAAAAGATAGGGGAACATAGGACAACCTTGTCTGGCAACATTCTTAATGTTAATTCAAGAAGATGAGTGTTTGTTGATTTGTAGGTATGTATGAGCTTTGGAGTATAGTGTTTTGAGAGCTTGTATATAGTTACTGGGTATATTAAAGAGAGGTAAAATATTGAGTGAAAAGTTTATATTGAGTCTATCAAATGCTTTTGAGGCATCAATAGCTAATGTGGAGATTGGAGTATGTGTATGGGTAAAGAGATTGATCATGGTGTCCAGGGTGAGGGTATGATCAAAGGTTTGTCTGTGTATTATGAAACCTGATAGTTCAGGGGAGACAATGTTTGGGATGATTGGTTTATTTCTATTTGCTAGTATTGATGCAAATATTTTCATATCAAGATTTATTAGGGCTATAGGTCTATAGTTCAGGGGGGTTTTGAGGTCGGAGATTGGTGTGGGTATGAGAATCATTTTAGATGCATTTAGATCTATATCACTTACACCATTGGTAGTAATGTGATTAAATAGATAAAGAAGAAAGAGAGATGATTTTTGTGGGAAGGTTTATAGAATTCGGCCGTAAGACCATCTGGACCTGGTGATTTGTTGGGTTTGATCGTTATCCCAATCAATAGTTAAGTTAAACTTAGAATGATCTGATAGGTATCTGGGTTCTGTGTGGAAGGATTTTTTTGTATTTAGTAAATGCATTGGAAATTAGGAAGAACTCCAGGCTGGACCAAGACTTGTGCCACATACAGTAGAAGGTACATTTATTTTTGAGAGAGTTATTGAGTTGGAAAATATGGGGGTCAAATAGGTTGAAGTCATGTTTAAGTTCCTCGAGTGCTGATATGGCATGGGTATTGCATTAAGAATTGGTATTGGATCTGTCACTATCAGGCCCCAGGATTCAGCAAGCTCTGCACAGTGTGCAGGAATAGTGCAAAAGCTGCTGCAAGCAATATGGCCGACAAGTGAGCCAGGAACGAACTCCTGGGATGTGCACAATCGTTCCTACACTATTCCTGCACGGTCACTACTGCTATATGCTAATTACCCCATTTCTGTTAAAAAACAAGCAAATGAGGTGAATTAGTGATCCAGGAAGCAGGCAGGCATCTGTGCAGGAATAGTGTAACCTGCAGAAATGTATTTGGTTACTAACTGAATACATTTCTGCAAATTACAAAATGGAGGCATGACAGCTCCAAAGAAAGCATGTATTATATATAGTAGGCATGCCAATGGCCAAATATATGGCCCCAGGCATGGGAAATAGTTGCAAAATTATAAAAAAATAACATTTAATTTTTTCTGGCCAATTTCTGACGTTTAAGCATAGGGCAGCAAATGGGATCGGCCTGAAAATATGAAAAACAGTTGGAAATAAGCTTCTAAACCCAAATCAGCATTTTGCCATGACAGTCAATGGCATGCATAACACAACAATACCAGGGAACAGTAGTTGCTAAGGGGGAAGGCTCAGTGTGAGTGTGGTAACTATGAATTAGCATTCTGTTTTATGCAAATGAGGGAACTGATACTGAATCATAGAATTCCTCTCAGTGTTAGCTTACATCCAACAGTGTAGATGTAGCAACACCATTGTATAAGAAGTAAATGACCTCATAAGGGGGAGTGACATGCATGCTGTAAGCTTATTAGAGCTCTGTGGCCTGTGTTTCCCCTTAGCTAAACACAGCTAAGGAAAGGGGTGTGTCTGAGGCTGCCTAGCAGTGTTTACATTTCCTAAACTGGTGTATGCACCGCGCACCGGATTTTAAACCAAAAAAAAAAAGCACAGGAAATAGCAGCTCTAGTCACATCTGAGCACTGGGTATGCGCAGTGCAACTCGGGGCTTAAATGGGAAGGCAATGGGAAGGGAAAACAACCGTAGGAAGGCAATCAAGGAGAACCAGTATAGCTGGCAGGTGAAATGTATCAGAATCAGCCAATTACACAGGCACCAGCCCAGCTCAGCACACTACTATAAACTATGCAAACACCTTTCACTTTGTTTTTTCCCACAAACTCTACACCACTGGTGTATACAGACAGGGAAATTTTACCTGACAAAACTAACAAAATGTTAGGGGCCACTGTTGCTCTCATACATCAATATGTGGAAGAGACTGAGGGGATGAGGATGTGAATGCTGATGACCAACCCACAGTGAGGTGGAGGAGAAGTGTACAGACCCAGGGTAACCTACCAGGGGCTACATGAGCTGGAGATAGTAGAGGGCTATATGGTGGGCATGGACATTCTACAGCAAATTGTTGAGCTGTGCTGGCCATGATTCACACACAGAACTAATAGAGGGGAACCCATCCAAATGGATACCAAGGTATGTGTAGGCTTAAGAATACTAGCCACAGGTCCATTCCAAATGCCAACTGGGGATATCATTGGGGATCTCATAGGCATCAGCATCCAGGGTACTTCACCAGTTCCTTAGATGCCATGTCAGCACAGGCCAGTGAGCACATATATTTCCTCAATACCCATGAGGCATTGACCAGCAATATGCGTCTCTTCCACCAAATAGCAAAATACCCTGAGGTAGTGGGTGCTATAGACTGCATGCAAATACACATCATAGCACCGCCTGGCAAACAGGGTAGGATCTACATAAATCACAAGGGCTTCCACTCCATCAACTGTCAGGTCATGTGTGATGCCCAGGGCATTATCCTGAATGTGTGTGCTGGCAGCCCTGGAAGCTATCACGACTCCCACATCTGGCATATGACACAGCTGTACCAGACATTTTCCAGTGGGGACATCCCATATGGCCACCTAGTGGGGGATGCTGGTTATGCACTGGAGCCATGGCTGATGACACCCATCAGAAATGCACACACGCACACACACACACACACACACACACACACACACACACACACACACACACACACACACACACACACACACAAAAGAACTCCATAATGAGGCACACGCACAAACCAGAATCATAATAGAGCATGTGTTTGGGATGCTCAAGTCATGGTTCCACAGCCTAGACATATCCGGTGGAGTCTTGCAGTACTCTCCAGCTACATGTACACAAATGTTTATTGTATGTGCCATGCTACACAATATGATCCTGCAGAAACAGCTACAGCAGAAACAGCACAGGGAAAGGTCATACAGCACCCCACCATTACCAAGGCCATCACAGGCACAGAGTGACTCAGAGGAGGAACAACCTGAGCCTGCCCATGTAGGCAGAAGGCGGCATTCCCAGTATGCCCAGGTATTGGCAAAGAGGCAGCACATAGCACATACACTGACACGGTTGGGACTTGGGGAATGATACCTCTCTCTGACTCGCACATACAGTAAAAGGGATGTCAGACATGACACTACCTGTGCTTTACCATGTATAGGGAGTGTACTATGTGCATCCGACATAGTCAGCCCTCCAGCATCGTCCTCAATATTGGGACAGCCACACGGTAAGTCACTCTTCCTATCAACTGCTGAATGGAGTAGTATGTTCTGTTAGTTGTACCTATGGTATGGATGTGAATATGCAAGGGAATTGGGTGACTGAATGGGATGGCAGCAGACAGTGGGCACCTATATGGGCAGCATGAAATCCATAACAAATACTGGTGTCAACAAAGTAGGCAGTACTAGACAATGTGAAAAATCCCACTGCAGTACATGTGGTGGCCCAGCATGCATGTCAATGAGGCTCACATACCCAACACCGGCCTCAACCAGCAGGACAGGTGTAGATGACCATAAGGAAAGGCTGTGCTAAGTCCTCCAACTGATGGCAATTATGAACAGCCCCCCCCACTCCAGACCTACACAGACAGACTAAAACAAGTCTGGCAGTTGTATGTTAGTTCTGAAGGGTAAGAAGTCTGAAACTGAAATGTAGGTCAATAAAACCTAAGATATGTACTCTACTGATATGCCTCTAGTCTTCATGATAGGTCAGAACACAAAATGAAATGGAAGCCAACAGATTACCTGAAATACCAGTGCAGTCATAGCAAATGTTTACAGTTGTCTAGTGTACCCCCCCCACAATCCTATGTAGAAATGCACTAACATGTATGTGTGGGTTTAATAACAGTGGTGCACAGATTACCTGAGCTGGCCCAGTTTACAGAATAGATTGTTACATGTGTCCAATATGCAGGGGTCCATGTGTTAGGTTGTTGTGTGTTCAATATTGTCTTGAAGTAGTCAGCATGTAGGCATGGAGGGTTGTGTCTCAGTGACCTATGGCCAGTACTGTTGATGACAAAGTCATGTTCTGACAACTGCAGTACCAACCACAATGCATCTCAGCAGTACCCATGTCAGCAGTCATCCATACTCACTGTCCAGATGTCAATATCTGTCACCATCTGAAAGATGGACATGCCATGAATGTGGGCCCAGACATACACACGGTACACAAGTGGAAGTACCCTAGACAGAGTACAAAAAATGTAACTGTCAACTGCACACACCTTTAGAATTGTACATACAGGTTAGCAGCACATTAGTTGCCTGTGTAGTATGGAATACTGATGTAGTCTGGCCAATCAGTGGCAGACCACAAAAGGCACATGTATGAAGTAATGAGAGACTGCCAATGTCTCTGCACAAGGCAGCATAAGGGGAATGTTCCAAGTATATCTGTGTGTCAGCTGCAAGAAGCCTCCATATCACTCACACATGCACTCAGCTCACCCCACCATCAGCCACAAGTTTATCACAGGTCATATCTCTGCTGTTGGGAATGAGTACAGTATGATCCCCACTTCTTCATGGGAATACCCACAGAATGCAGCATGCTGAAGAGGTGTCCCATGCAGGTGTGTCCCTAGCTGTAAGCACCACCCTGCCATTTTACAGACCAATGGATTAATATGGACAGGAACTATTGCCATTAACACCTCGCACACTTACCCTGTCACCCCAGGAGAATCCAGTGGCTTGCAGACTGGAAATGTAGGAGTGACAGAATGCGGTGGCCTGCTACAGATGGCCTGCATCACTACCCTGCAGTCCTCTGTCAAAGGCCTTTGCCTCACCCATACTGCCAATGTTATCTCATGGGGTCCCAACTAACAACATAACACAGTAAGGCCATGTTGACAAATCCCAGTAGCATGCCCACCATGTCCTACTGCATGAAATGTGGACCAATCCCTAAATACCGCTGGGATGAAGGGACAACTATAGGGATACTTCTCAGATATCACTCGCATAATGCTAGGAAGGGGATCAAATAACAGAGTGGGAGGTGTAGAAGCATAGACGTCATGGAGTGTGTGAAGTCTGAAACTCTGATGTGTGCCCATACTACCCTTGTCTGCAAACCCAGTAATGTCTGACAACACAGTGGACTATACATATCTGTCAGTCACAGATGTCTGTTCACACACACCACATTGTGCAGCATTCATGCTTTGCACACACGTTGGATAGAAATATTCATGCATATCCAAAGCCAACACACTGTAATATGTCAAACATACACACACAGAGATGTGGGGAAGAGAGAGACAGACAGTGACAGAGAGATTTCCATCATGAAGCCTGTCCCACCCACCACACATCCAATTGGCTGATATCACATGATGTGCTGATGTCAATCACTGTAGACATTGCTTTTGGTAGCCCTCAGCCCTATAGTGTTTGTGGTGCTTGTGATAACTGTGTAAAGCAATGGCAAAAATCAGTATTCATCTAGCATTTGTATACCCAGTCCTGTCAAATGTAAAGTTGTGTGTGACTGAGTGTGTGTGTGTGTGTGTGTGTGTGTGTTTCCAGAGGAATGGTTTATAGCCCATTCGCACACACTGCACTTCCCATTGCCCATGTTAGCACTCCTGCTAATGTCAGTCACCTTGAAATAACTTTCTGGCTAAGAGTCAGCCCTATAAGCTGCGTGCCACATCCAATATGTGTGCAATACTGTAGTGTAGTAAAATAGGTAGGAGTTCTAATCCCAAACATGGCAACTGTGAAACTGCTGTGTGTGTGTGTGTGTGTGTGTGTGTGTGTGTGTGTGTGTGTGTGTGTGTGTGTGTGTGTGTGTGTGTGTGTGTGTGTGTGTGTGTGTGGAGATGAATGATTTTGAGGCAATTCACAGTCACTACACCTCCCATTGCACTACTTTAGCAAGCCTGCTGATGTCAATCATCTTGAAATAACCCTTTGGACAAATTCCAGCCCCCTAAGCTCTGTGGCGCTTGTGATAACTGCATAGTGCTATAGTGTAGCATACTAGTTAGGTAGGAGTTTTAATCCCAGGCATGGCAACTGTGAATCTCTGTGTGTTTGTGTGTGTGGAGCTGAATGTTTTGAGGCCATTCACAGTCACTACACCTCCCATTGCCCTATTTAGCAAGCCTGCTGATGTCAGTCCCCTTGAAATAACCCTTTGGACAAGTGTCAGCCCCATAAGCTCCATGGCACTTCCAATAACTACGTAATACTATAGTGTAGCATACTAAATAGGTAGGAGTTCTAATCCTAGACATGGCAACTATGAAACTGTGTGTGTCTATGTGAGAGTGTGTGTCTGTCTTTGATGATACCTGATTTTATGGAATTGACACTTACTACTCTCCCTTTACCCCTCCTTTAGCACTGCTGCTGATGTTAGTCAATTTCAAAGATACCTATGGAGAGCTCTCCAACATGTAAGCTCCATGGCACGTGCCATAAATGCTGAACAATGTAGTAGCAGTAACTACAATGGTATGGGTCTGAATGTCATATGTGGCAAGTGTTTGTGTGTGTGTGCATATATATGTCTGTACCTTAAAGACATTGGCCCTGTTTACACCCAGTACACATCTCCAGTGGCTAAAAGGAAACCTCATGTAGACCCTTTAGGCATAAAAAACGTAGGGGGGTCAGGAAATATAGGAAAAACACACATTATTCGACAACTGTTGGAGAAGATCGCATCTCAGTGAATAATGTACATAACATCTCATCATATGCACAAATTATACTATTGAATAAGGGTCTCAATTTTGTGCTGTCTTTTGTGGTACCTGAACATACACTGGTCAATGAACTTAATGATTTTTATAGACTACTTAATTTGAAAATATATTTTTCAGATTCACAAAATACTCAAGGATCTACTGGTTTCCATTTTGGAAAATCTAATTTTGAGCCCCCATGGATAAGCATGTTGCAGTTTTCAGGGAGTGTGTGTTAAAAGAACTTCATTTTTCTCAGGAACACCAGTTGGTTAGATACAATTTGTCTAAAGCAGAACAACAAGCATTACACGAATTTAGTAATAATCATGATCTAGTTATCTTATCGGCAGGCAAGGGAGGTGGCATTGTGGTTATGGATTGGAACATGTACCAGGTGGAGGCTGAAAAACAACTGTCTGATCCCCAATTCTATATACACATGGTAGTTGATCCAACTCCGAATTTCAAAAAAGAAATTGATTCCATCCTAGACATAGCATCAGAGGAAGACATAATTAGTCAGAAAATGTGTAGACAAACTGAAGGTTTCAGATCCCATGCCCCAGTATTTATATCTACTACCAAAGATACATGAACATCACACTAACCCTCCAGGGTGGCCAATAGTATCTGGTAGGGGATCATTAACTGAACCTTTATCTGCCTTCCTTACAGAACATTTGCAACCTCTGCTACTCATGGTTAGGTCTAGGTTGAAGGACACTACACAATTTCTCAATATTATTCAAAACACACAACGAAAATCAGCTTGGTATCTATGTACACTAGATGTAACCTCCCTATACACTAGTATACCACACTGGGCAGGTCTACAGGTTACTCACTTCTGGCTTGACAAATCAGTACTATACACTCCTGGGTTCAACACACTCTTATATGTTTAACTGAACATGTGTTGTCAAAAAATGTTTTTTACTTTCATGGGAAATCATACTGGCAAGGTCGTGGTACAGCTATGGGAGCATCTTTTGCTCCCATATATGCCAACACGTTTATGGGTTTTTTTGGAGGAACAGCTAATATATGATGACAATCATAATATATTTTTGGACCAGCTTGATATTTGGAGACGATATTTGGATGATTGTTGGATGGTGTGGTGGGGGGATCATCAATATGTGCATGAATTTATACAATACCTTAATGACAAGTGGGGTATTCAGTTTATATTGCACACTGAATATCAACAAATAACATTTTTGGATGTCATCATAACCGGACAGGAGGATCATACACTGGAATCACAAGTATACAGAAAATTTCCAGAATATAACACCTTGTTGCATGCCTCCAGCTATCATCCTCGCCACACCATCAACAATATTCCTAAGTCTCAATATCTACATATTAAACGTATTTGTTCCTCCAAACAAACTCTTAAAGCCTGCCAAGATGATTCAACTCATAGACTACTTACCAGAGGATATCACCAGGATCCTATTATTCGAACATTACATCAGGTTGATTGAATAGACAGGTGCCAATTGTTACAATACAAGGACAGAACTATTCGGACTGAAAATCATATTTCACAACCAGTTAGGCTTGTCACTACTTTTGGGACCAACACCAATAGATTTAAAAGCATTATAAATAACCATTGGGATATTTTGTTAGCCCAGGACAAATTGAGTGAATTGCTCACCCCCGGATGTCTATTTTCCTATCGTAGAGGTAAAACTATAAACTCTTATTTAACTCATTATAAACATTATAGTCCACCTATCAGCCAACAAAGAACCCTATTTGAAGATATACTATCAGGATGTGTTTCTTGGGGTCATTGTAGTGCTTGCACACATGCATCTCATATTAAGGAATTTACTAGCTGTAATACATTCAAAATTTATGAAATAAGATGTTTTGGAAATTGCAGCAGTGATTGGATTGTTTATTTTGCCACTTGTTTCTGTTCTTCATTTTATGTTGGACAAACATCCAGACCTTTCAGACATAGAATCAGTGACCATTTAAGTGAAATAAGAAATAAAAGGGTTTCTAATGCCCTTTACAAACATACTCTAACACATAAAACTGCTAAATTTACCTTTACCATAATAGACAAAATTCATATGAATAAGCTATGCAAAGCTTCATGGCACAATTTACTAAACCAAAAAGAATCTGCTTGGATTATTAGGTTAGGTGCTTTATTTAAACCAGGCTTGAATGAGTTAAGTTAGTTCTGGTTTGAATTAATTGATGGATTATTTCAATTAAGTGATATATATATAAGTAGCTGTAAAGGTTTGATCTAAAGAATAGTTTTTGATGCACTGAAGAAGGCTACAACTTTTTAGCTGAAACTGGTTTGCTTTTCCCTTACCCCTCCTTTATCACTGTTGCTGATGTCACTCACCTTCAAAGATACCTTTGGACAACTCTCCAACATGTAAGCACCATGGCACATGCAATAACTGTGTAACACTGTAATAGCAATACATAGTCAGGTAGGGGTTTGAAACTCAGTACTGGTAAGTGCGTGTTTGTGCGTGTGTCATCAGTATCCTGTGTGGGTGTTGAGGTGATTGTGTAATGACAGGATCCATTGCAGTGTGGGTTTTGCTACATCATTATATTGAGGACCTATATGTCCCAATGTCCATATTACAAGGCCAACCATTTTCAAACACTGTAGAGGTTGTTGTAGACAATCTTCAGCCATAAATTTGTACAGCCATGTGCAATTACTATGTGACAGTATGGATTAGTAAACAATATAGGCAACTGTTATAATACCCAGATACCACTCTCCACCCATGGATCATACACAAACATGCTTGGCACTTATTCTCTTACTCCCTTCCTTTCTTACTTTGTCTTTGTCTCTGTCTCTGTCTCTCACTCTCTCTCTCTCTCTCACTCTCCCTCTCTGGTGGATGTGGAAAAGTACATCTGTTTTGCATGAGCTTTGTAAGTAATGCCCATGATCAGCTGATGGCCTGTTTACGAATTGCAGTCCCCCACTTGCTAATTGCATGTGGAACAGCTATGGTATCATTCCTATAGCCAATTGCATGGAAACACACTCCTATAACTAAACACTTCATGTGGGTGTTGGCCCTTTTCCTTCACTGTGAGCAGGACTTCATGTGGGTGTCTGACAAACAACATCACAGAGGGTAGTTAGAAATACCTCTTACAATGTACACTGTGGAGACAGGCCACAAACAGGAGGGGGTGTTCCAGACATGGGGACAGAATGTAAGTATTGCTGTTCTACATTTGAAGTAATGTTTTAACAGGGTTTGTGTGGATATGGCTGTTCTACGTGATTTAAAGTCTGGCATGACAGTGTTATGTGGTTGAGGAAACTCTCACCTGTAGGGCTATCTGCAGAATGACCAGAGTCTGAAGTCTTACATGGGGTGTGTTACTCACACATTTCCTATATTTAGAAATGCAGTAGCATACTCTGATGACTGCAGTTAGAACATGGTGACATTCATGTGAGTTACTGACTTCATATCTCTCAGAAGAGATATGTCACAACAAACCCTGTTACACCAGGACTTTTCTCATTTTATCACAGCAATATGCCAATATTGGCCCTGTGTTTGTGCCTCTGTCCCCCATGTCTGTCACCATTTGTTCATATGTCATGCAGTAAGTGCATATGTACAGTATATCATTATTTACTGACATCATACCTGATAAGCCAGTGAGATATCAGACTGCTGTACATGTTATGTATAGTAGGCCTTATATATGAGGACAAAACCTGGACATCCTGTTGTAGTCTGTACAGTAGTGAGGTCTGTGTACTTATGGTGATTGTAGACAGAGTGTCAGTATTGTGTAGCAGTGTATTGTGAATATGTTACTTGGCCTGTGTACAGACTGTGGTAGATGTCAGTGTCCTTGGTGCTGTTCGATCTGACGTTGCATGCTGCTCCAGTTTCTGGTACCCTATCAGCATATATGTTTGTAGGGCCAGACTGAGACATGTCCCATACCACAGTCAGGCATCAGACTACATTGTGTATTGGGCCAGTATATGTAGGGTTAGTGTGTGAGTGGCAAATATGAGGATGGTTTTGTTCACACAATCCAGATACTGTACTATTAATTAGGCTTACCATAATGTGATTGTGACTGTGTTGAGATTGGTTCTGGGTATGCACTTTCACACTGATGACTGTTACTCCATGTTATTTCATGCTTGTAGTGCCAGCTATATTTGCAAGTACATGTGCATTCCCCCATAGGAAACTTGGGTCAGTGTTGTGGCAGTCTGCCTGTAGTTTACACAGTGTTTTGTGACATGTCTAGCAGCTCAGTGTATTTACCTAGTGTGATGTTATGTCCAGATATTTGTCAGCTGTACTGTTGCCTGGCCACCATATGTGTTGTGTATTTCTGAAAAAGCAGTGGGATGTTGTGAAGATGTATGTCACTAACTAATGGGAAGTATGTGGGCTTGGGACCTCTGCTTCTCTCCGGTTAATATGTGTTAGAACAGACAGGAGGGTGTGAATGCATCAACTGTGTGAGCTTATCTATTCCAGTATTTGTGTGATATCCCAATTTTTGTGACTGTAAACATCCCCTTTGTCAGGCTTGGTTCACACGTCTTGCACTAAGGAGTTCTGTGTATACCTCTGGACTGACCAGATGTGTCAGGATGTCCACATTTATTGGTCATATCTCTGCTGTATTCCACAGGATCATTGCTGTTATTTGTGTGGTACTTCACTGTGATGATCTTATGATGTCTGTCAGTAACTGATGGCATACATGTCAGTATCAGAAGTGACTTCCTACACATGTCTGTTGACACAACCCCTGCAACTTTAGCAACATTCTACATTTATACCTGCAATACTTACATTACATTCCCTTGCACTAAGAGGTTGTGACTTATGGTGGTGTATGTACATGTATACATATATCTACATATATATATATATATATATATATATATATATATATATATATATATATATCCATATGCTTGTTATGTGTAAACATGAGTGTTGTATATACCTTCTCAGAAATATCCCAACATATTTATCTGATATGTGTATATTTAGATATAAAAACATGACTGATTCAATACTATTTTCACTCACAAGTACTAAACAATTGTAGTGGTCAAAGCAGTTGCTCACTACTATTCCGTATGTGTACTGAATGATATATTTGAAAAAACAACAGACATATTCACAGATCTGATGGCTTAATGGTTAACTGCTGTGACTATAGTGTACAGGGTCCTGGGTTCAAGCCCTGCAAGGGCTGTTTATTATTGTGGCTAGGCAGAACAAGGACTGTTGGATACAGAGTGGTTGAAGCAGTTTTAAGCCACTTTAAGTGGGTTTGTGTGGGTTTGCGTGATGGTAGGCAAAGCTAATATATGGTTAAACGAAAAGGCACTTACATCATGTAGGCTTCACTTACCAGTGAGCGAATGTGCTTAGCATTTACATTTAAGCAATGCTAAGCATAGATCAGCCCTGGTAACCAATGATCACATTCCAGTCTGAGAAAATAGCAGGGTAATGACATCTTTAATAAGTGTATTTAATTCCATGTACATAACATGTTTCTATATGCTGTCATTACAGTAGCAAGAGGTGTGAGTATACTGTATGGGACACCTGAGTATACATATCTAGTACAACAATCTTTTCTCTTTGTATGTGTTTCATACATGGGTAATATCCCAGGTTATCTCCAGTCATGCTTGCATGTATTGTATCATTACATTACTACTTTTAACAGTGCTTTTCCAAGTAAGAGTAGATTGCAATTGTAGTATTGGAACCATGCACCCCTGTATGCAAAGCTGGACTCTGAGTTCTGACTATCATGTTCTTGGTGTGTGAGCTGCATGTTAAGCATCTGCTACTGGATATTGATCTGATATGTGGATACTAACTGTAGACTACTATGTGTTTAGGACATTTCATTGAGGGCTGCTGTCATATAGTAATGGCATACCTATCAGTGTCAGACATATATCTATCAGAACATTCATCCTATTGCATAACCTGTTGGCTAGCTGATTTCTGTCTGTCCTCTGTACAAATGTGCAGATGTCAGGTATCCATTTTGGCTTCTTACAGGCAATCTATGATTGACACTGACATGTCTGCCCAGCTGTGTTATGAATGCCACAGCTAGGAAACCCACCCTGTATGCACCACATGCCATGGATTCCTCAACCAGACTACTACAGTCAACAGAACAAGCTTGGGAACAGGTCTCTAAACCACACACTGGCCATGTTATGTAATATATGTTGCATACATGTCAATTGTAGCACCTCACAGGCCCTCTCAAGAGAAAATGAGATGATTGGATGTTGAATTTAACTGTCACCCTGGGAATCACTCAAGTAGCATCAGTTGATAGAGGGCCTGCTGACAAATGTCAGGTGGCATGATACCAGTGTACCCACATGCCCTACTCTTCTCATCTCTCCATAGACATTTGCCTGGTACACACCTAGGTACACCTGCACCTATGGAGCCTAGTACTGACAAATGTGTCAGTGTGCATTACTGAGAATAACAGTGTCTGTGTGTTTGTAAACTTGTAGTTGACAATACCCTGAGGGCCTTCTCACCCACTACACCCCCCATTGCCATACTTAGAAATGGCTGCTGCTGTAATTGACGTTAAATGTACTTTGTTACACTCTTCACCCTATGGGCTACCTGGAGCTTGCAGTACCAGCATAACACTGTTCTATAAATGGGTAGATAGGCGTGGGTTACCCTCTGAGTCTGGGCAAGTGTGTGTATTTGTGCGAGCATGTGTATTTGTAGGAGACAGCATTTTGAGGCCACATTCTCCAAATACAATAAACTTTGCCATACATTATAAGGGATAGTGATGTTGCTGACATTAGGAAAGCCATGACAAACCCTCACCCTACTATCCCTGTGGCACGTGCAATAAATGCATATCCCTGTAGTAGTACTGATTAGATAGACAAGGGGTTGTATTGCAGTCCTGGTCAATGTGTAAGTGCGGGTATGTCAGAGCATCATCATGGGTTTCAGTGAGTACAATATCCAATGTGGGGTGAGGGTGCTGGGTATACTGTCTTTACACCATGGTACCTCCCTGTACATGTCCCAAGGTCCACTGTATGAGGACCGCTGTCACCATCAACCATACAGGTAACTGATTACACTATACAGCCCAATGATCCATGTGCTGTGTGCAAATTCTCTGTAACAGAATGGACTCACTGGCAAGGTAGTTAGCACTGCTAAACCCAGGACTGTCAGATGTGTCTATGACTGTTATGTGTTTGTCAATGTGTATATGACAGTATGTAGTACTATGTATTGTTCATTAACACCCAGCACATCCCACATTACCATACTGTACAAGGCCTAGTAATGTTATGCACTTAACAAGAAACTTGAGACATACCTCATCCTAAAAGCTCTGTGCTGTGTGCAATTAAGGCCAAACACATTAGTAGCAATAAGTACCTAGGTAGGGGTTCTACTCTCAGTGTTGCCAAGTAAGTGTGCATGTATGTGAAGGGATCTACTTCAGTTTGCAGAAAATACATGTTCCAGGAGATCATTTGTCTGAGAACTAACTGGCAAAAGGTAACATTTCAAAGGAATCATCTTGTGGAAATTCATTCCATCAAAACTAGTAGTAGATGCGTAAATGCCCTCTTCCCTAATGTACAGAGATACTGCAGTTGGCATATATAGTTGGGCATGGTTGTTGCGGGCACAGCCACCCACATTGGGGTTATTGCTGTGCATATCCTCCCTGCTTAGTCTGCTGTTATATTGTACAGTTTATGTTAACAGGTTAAGTAGTTGTTAATCGCACATCATGTGTGGTTCTACGCCACCGCACACCCTCCAAAGTGGAGGGCTGTGCCACCCACACCAGCATACCTATGTTTACCAACTCCAGGGTTGCAATACATTGGGGAAAAGGACATTTACCCTGCAGTACCATCCTCAATGACATTAAACTGGCAGAATGATTATTTATTGATGTGATGTTTTGCCTATTTGGTCTTGGTGTAATTACATAGGCCACAATGAGTTCACTGCAAAATTAAGTACATCCATGTGTACAGTATTATATGTGTATTGCATCAACACCAAAGCCTCTGTGTGTGTGTGTTATTCACAAAATTTGATGTGTGCCACCCAGTACACTTACCATTGTCACTGTAGAAGGGTTCCACTTGAAATCATCAAATTTTACTCATATCATTGAATCTCAAATCATCGAAAACTATAAAGCAACTACAAATAACATTCCACAAAGTTTTTACTATGTTTATGCAGGGGGGGCAAGCCCCCCTGCACCCCCCACACCCCCCGTAATAAAATATACCAACTCCAAGGTCGCACTACAGTGGGGTTAGGAAATAACCTCTTTCCTCCACTGTAGTGCAACCTTGGAGTTGGTATATTTATTTATGGGGGGTGTGGGGGTACAGGGGTGCTTGCCCCCCTGCATAAACATAGTAAAAACTTTGTGAAATGTTATTTGTAGTTGCTTTATAGTTTTCGGTGATTTGAGATTTGATGATATGAGTTTTCGATGAAATGAGTTTTCGACGATTTGGTCTCGATGATTTGCAATTCAATTAAATGGTAATTCAATGATTTCAAGTGGAACCTGTAGAAGAGCTGCTGACATCAGCCACCAAGCACTCACCTGTATACACCCCTCAGACCTATCAGCCATGTGGCACATGCAGTAACTGTTGTACAGACCTGTTACTTCTGTTCAGCTGTACCCAGGATATGGCACAGTCAATGTGTCACCACAGTGACATACCCCTTGTAGGAAAGGACATCAGACCAGCATCCTGCTGACACATAGACACCTACCACACAAACTGAATACATTATGGAGACCACAATCAGTCAGTATTAATAACAGCTATAATGCATCATGGCTGGGCAGCTACACACCTTGACATGTAAGCATTAAACATTCCAGCTGAAAACATGTTAAACAGTATTACATTGCTAAACCTTAGTACATTCGCTCTGTGCATCAGAACCATATTAGCATGTTCCTGCATCACTGGTATGGATGACAGGGATGTGGCACAGGTATCATCATATGCACAGGGTGTGTTGTGGATTTGCCAGAGACCTAGGGTGAGTCATTTGGTTGACATCATGTGTGTGTGTTAGGGGGGTTCTTTATCAATTGGGCTGTGCAGATATGGTGTGTCTAGGTATGAAGGTGCTCTAGCTGTGTTGGTGATGTGTGTGTGTATATGTATGCACACAGTTCTGTCATGTGGCTGCCCTATACAGGGGTTTGTTGGACAGCTGCAGACCATACATGGCAGGGTGTACAGTTCACCGTCTGGCCATGGACACAGGAACTGTGCCTGCCAGGGGTTCTACAGGCACTACCAGGTAGAAGCCCAGATATGTTAGTCTCTCCTGATGATGACAATTGTTCGTTGGATCTGTGTCCCTGTTGGGACCGGATAGGACCACGTGCACATGACCTGCTGCATTGTGGTGTGGACAGCATCCCCCTGCAGTGCTGGTGCTGGTACTGCCACTATGGGAGCAGCTGTAACTTGTTGCATGTCCATGTAGATCTCCACCTGTTGGCATTGCTGACCTACATCCACATAGCTGACGCCCTACTCCCACCATATGGTCTAACACAGACACCACACGGTCAGGGATTCTTAACATCTCACCCAACCATCTATTCAGGACCTCTGCAAAATAATGGCAGGCACCTGCAAGATCTCGGATGTTGTCAAGTACAGCAGAATGAGTAGCCCTCTGGGAGTCTCAGACTCTGTATGGTGTAACATTCCATATGTGCCTGTGCTTCCATGATGGCCCGAAACATGCATCTGGTGACACCTGTTGTGGCACATCTGCCAGGGGCATGATAGCCAGCAGCCCTCCTATGAGCACCCCTGTACATCGGCCTGTGTGGTCGCCGGTCATCCGGTTATAGCTGCTGTGTACAGACACACTTGCCATAGTCCCTACACTGTCCTTTTCCATGCCACCACCCACCAACCTTCCCTCATCTATGGCCACTGGTGATGAGGTATGTATGTGCATTGTGACTGTGTGTGGGGATGGGGTGGATAAAAGTGGGATGTCAACTGATGGCACAGCTTCAGCCCCTGACAATCCTGCCTGTGCCTCACCATACCTATCATCATTGTCAGAGTCTGTATGGACACTAACATCAGTTTGCCTGTAAGTTGGACCCTGACCCACCTCGCCACCTGTGAGGGGAGAACAAAAATGTAATTTAAGACTTGTATGTTATTGCTTACCTCTACATACACACACACACACACACACACACACACACACACACACACACACACACACACACACACACACACACACACTTACAGGTGAGGTGGCACAAAGATATTACACAGACCTCTCATTACCCAACAGCCAACATGCATGACATATGGCACTCAACAGCATGCACTGCAGCTATACACAATCCTTGTTACCAACATTATACATCTCTGTAATGCATGAGTTGTGTTAGTAGGTGATGCTCCTTCTCCTGAAACACACTGCACCCATGTACACAGTATTGCTGTGTACCTGTACAGAACCCTGGCATGTACTGTGCACCATACCTCATGAGTGTACACACCATCGCTGAATATGTCTATGTGTGGCAGTTATGTTTGCTCTGTTGCTCACAGCCCCTATATGTTTGTCTGAGGATGATATGAGGACTGATGTCAATAGTTAATGCCTGACCTCTGATTTGCAGATCTCATCATCAGCAGTGCATGTATGAGCAATAAAATCCGATTACACTGACAAACTTCAAAGCTTAATGTTGATATGAGGAGTGTACACACACTTGTTGACATGCCAGCCTCTTCCATGAAATGCAATAGGGCTGCAATACTGCATATGTTAACATTACACACACCTGATATGTGACATATGACCTGTACAATCAAATGCAGTATCAAACAAATGTGTTAGCCGTGCAGATGCTGAATGAGATGTATACACTATGTGGGTTGCATAAGTGTGCACACCCTTAACACAATGGTTTGTTGCAGCAACTGCTAAGTGAACTACAGCAGTCACTATTCCTGGAAGGGGTATACTAGCATGGCCCATCTTCACTTGCCATTATTTGGTCAATCTGCCCTGCAAATGTCCCCCAACTCTGCCAGATTGCAAGGTTAGCTCATGTGCACAGCCCTTGGAGATCACACGGTGCCTTCACTATTACTGTGGAGTCAGGGTTATGTCTGGCACAATTTATGACCTTGACTGTGTTCAGATGCAGCCATTCTTAGTGAACTTTGGATGCATGCTTCAGTTCACTGTTGTGTTTCAGGATGACACCCCTCCCAATCCTCAGTCTTATTGCAGATGCTTGACAACTATGGGCCAAACATAAATGTTATTTTGCAGTGTTCCAAATTCAGAACGCCATGTCTACTGGCCTAGTTCCTGCTAATGAACAACAAAATGAAAGGTCTACACTGGCACCAGCAACGTAAAAATGGGGATGGTGGGCCTGAGGTGGAGTGAGGTGTTGCTTGCACACCACATGTATCTTTATTAATACTGTCTGCAGGTTTCAGCCTTGGTTTCAGTAGACCATTACACATTGCAACACATGCCTTTGGGAGACTTGATGTTATGCATATGCTACCTGCAGAGAGCCCTGGATGATGTTTCCTGTGGAACAACTCTTCCATCTGATTACCCTAACCCATAGGCCACACTTATACAGATTCCAGGTGATTGTTGACACAGGTACTGCGCAGGCAGTACTTACAAGACATTCCTGCAAGTCCCTCAGTGTTGCTGCATGTTTCTGAGCAGCCTCCATGACCAGTTTGCAACATGTGTTGTCATCTGTCCTGGATAGGCATCTGTTTATTTTCTACATTAATATTGTCCCATAGTTCATACACACATACATGACTGTCTGCACTGTTTGCCATGGTATATGCAATGGTGAGGTAAGGCTACTTCTCCCACTCCTGAGTGCTACCTTTTGGATATGGGATCCATTCCATGGTTTGTAAGATGTGTGCAAGCCATGGCTGCCTCTGTTGCAGGTGAGTGGGCAAATGTAATGGACATACTTCTTGGACAGCAGACCATTACTTGGTGTGACATTGAGGGCCTGTACTTGATGGAAGGTGTGTACTCAAGAAGAGTGAATGCTGTCAGTACCTCAAAAGCTGCTTACAAAATATGTTATTTGAAGTCTGTGCACACATATGCTTCCAGTGTTTGTTAAGGTATGTATTCCCCATATTTGTTGTCCTAACATAGGATTCCAGATTATGCATTCATTGCTCATGTTAGGATCACATTTCATGTTGTAAAAGGTGTGGAATGTGGTATTCTGATTTGCTGTTGTTTAGATCAGGAACAGTTACCATTGTAATAGAGGTGTATACACTGCTGTAGCCACTGTATAAGGGTAATGTTTCAGACATGTCCCTACTGTAGGCCATTTGTCCCACCATTATGTTCATCTCTGTCCACACATCTTGCACTGACAGGTTGTTAGGCATACTGCAGGACTCTTAAATACCCTTCAGATATGCCACCATGGTGACCGCTGTGATGTAGTGTAATTAACAACAACAATAAGTGAACATGTACAGCATGCATTATGGGTATGTGTGTTAAATGTGTGCGTGGCAAATACCATGGCCATAACATGGCCAGTGTATTGGCAAACCTGAGCAAAACAACTTCATACTCACCAGCTGCAGGCTGCTGCCCCAGTTGTATACCAAGGGACCTACATAGCTGTGTGAGAGATGTAATGTCAGTAGCTACACCTGTGGCATTGGTACAGGATGGGAGCAGCATTTCAGTACATCAACAGTATAAACCCACAATACTAGAGATTATGCACATCTGTTCATTACTACACTGCAGCAACAGACTATGTTATCTGACATATGCATGTAGATACTTTACAGATGATGATGGATAGGCAACAGTGGTCTACTAATGTGCCCTGGGGCATTACCTGCATGCTCCTTGTCCATTGTGTGTGTGGCACCCACCTCCACAATGCTATCTTCAGGTTGCTGGCTTGGCTGGCGGGTGGGTTCTCCAAGGCTGGCAAGGAACTCCTCAGCATGTGTCAGTGGGGGCTGGATGGCATGACCTCCACCTGTGGCTAGCTGGTCCCTCCTAACTGTAGCAGCACGCTGATGGGCATGATGGATCAGATCAGTGCACCGATGCTGCACCTACTCATAACTGTGGTTATGCAGGCCATCATTTACCCTGTGAATGAACTTGTTCCACAGCATGGTCCTCTCCTGCAGATCATGGGCCCTGTGGCCAAATAGGGTGACATGATGTAGTATGATGAAGTTTATAATGACATAATTTTCCTAGGGTGTATATGCAGGGAACTGTTCCCGGGACATAGTACCTGGAAGATATAAACAGGAAAAAGGTTAAAGGACCTCATACAGCAAGGATATAAAAGTTGTTAATTGACATCCCCCCCCACCATATCTGCAACAATAATCTAAACACACAAATCAATAGGTATGTTTACACCAAACCTACTGTTGGGATATATGCCCTATTGTTCAAGAAATATTGAAATGTGTTTCTATTCATGTTCCATGTTGAAACACTATGATTAGTGGCCTGTTGCTATCAATGTAACATGCATGGTGTTGTAATGGCTACTATGGTTCCATATATCCATGTGTTCTGTTTGCTATGCAGCTGTTACAAATCTGGTGTTTTGGGTTAATGGGAATATCTATGCATGATGTTATAAATAATCCTGGATTGTGTTGACTATTACTAACCCACATATGTTCTAAAACTGCAACACCATAGCATGTTTGGGAAGGCCATTCTCAGCGGACCCACCTCCTCAGCCCTAGCATGTCTGGGACCCACCCTGGGACCTCCTCATCCATTGGTCCTACACCACCTTCGGCACCTCAGGGGATGGGGCTCACCCCCCCGGGAGTGGGTGCAGACATGATCCTGTCACCTGAAGTCAGGTCCGGGGTCTGGTGCACCTCTGCAGAGAATTGAGAGATCTGCTATGCCAGCTTGAGGGCCACATGGTGCAATTAATGGGTCAGGCTGCACCTCCTGCTCAGCCCCCAGCACAGTCACTTTTGGGGCCGTGAAGGTGCAGTGGTGACTGCCCATGGGTGGGGACCTCAGTCCCACTGTTTCCACTTGGGGGCTCATGGGCTTCTGATTTCCAAACACCCCTCCCCATCCAAGTTGTTTACCCACCACATGTGTCACATATTGTGCTCTATGCTGTCTTGTGTGTCTTGTCTGTCTTCTGACCAAACCTACCTCCCCAAATATACCTACTATCCTTCCTCAACATCCCACTCTCTCCTTAAAAAAAAGGGGCAATCTGTTCCCAAAAATAATTTTGCTCCATACATAACTGTCCATTTTGCACCCACTTACAACTGCTTAAATGTGTCTTAATCACTCTGTATCCAACATCTCTTGTTCTGCCCAGCAACAAAATAATCAGCCATTGCAAGTCTTAAACCCAGGACCCTGCACACCATAGCCACAGCAATTTACCAGAAAGCCATCTGAGCTGGAGATATGTGTGATGTTTCTCAAACATATCATGCAGCACAGTCATTCAACAGTAGGGAAAATGTGTATGTATATATATATATATATATATATATATATATATATATATATATATATGTATATATATATATATATATATATATATATATATATATATATATATACACATATAGACATACATGTATGTGTATATATATATATATATATATATATATATATATATATATATCAGCTGAACTGTTCTGTCTTTCTACAAAATAGAGCATCACATGTGGACAAAGCCTAACATTAGGGGGGATATATAGGGATAGATCTTAGCTATGCCTATTACAAACCTATGAAGTTTGTGCATGATACATTTCACATTACCATGACTGGTCTGAAGATGGCGGGGTCTGAAACTCATGTGTCTGTCATAAATTCATTGCTTCCACCTTCAGCTATTTGCCAGTCTAATATAGATGTTTGGAGCAACAAAACAAACACTATGATGGCTTAAATCTTGACATTCTGTGCAGATCTGCACAGTTGACAGATATGGCCCATTGCCCACTGGGCCAGATGCTATGTCCATAGCAGTTGTTCAGCAAGACATCAGCAAGTCTTGATGGCACATATAAATCTTTCAAAATCATCTATCCCATTGTTACAGACCAAGTGCTACATTCAGATACATTCAGACATGTTTCACATACCTGTTTTATTATTATGCTTTCTTTTGTGTTCCAGTTGATGTCTTCCTTGTTTGTTTTTTTTTGTTTTGTTTTTTTTTTTTAGCAATATTTTTGTTTTTCCTTTTTTTATTTCTCTCTCTCTATCTCTCTCTCTCTCCACTACAGGGATCAAGCTGGTTTGAATAGGTTGCAACATGGCTTTTGTAGGTGATGCTCATGATCAGGTAATGGCCTCTGCACCAGTTGGTGTTCCCCATATGCTAATTGCATGCAGGCAGCTGTGTATTTCTTCCAATATCCAATGTCATAGCAATCCACTACTATAAATGACTACACCATGTGGATGTTGTCCCTTTACCTTTCCTGTATGGAAGACATCCTTCCTGTGTGTGGGCAGCGGTGTTACAGACAGCAGGTAGCAATACCTCTTACACCAGGACTTGTGGACACATGCCAACTACATGTTTGTATAAGGTTCCAGACCTAGGGACAGTGTGTGAGTATTGCTGTTATATGCATTGAACACTGCTAGTTTTACAGGGTTTGTGTGTACATGCTAGTTTTGCATGGAATGCAGTCTGTCTGCATAGCTCTCAACTGTGGGCCTATCCACATGATGGCCAGAGGATTGGCTGTTATGTTTTGTCTGTTCCCCACACAGACCTTGTCCCTGACATATCAGTGGCATTTTTGTTGTTGATTGCTATCAGCACATTGCAATATCCAGTTGTGTTTCTGACTTCATATTCCCGAGTAAGGGTATGTTGCAACCAATCCTGTAACACCAGAAACTTTCACAGTGTATAACAGCAATATTTCAAATATGGCCCTGTGTTTCAGCCTCTGTCCTCCACCTATATACCAGGCTTTGTCCAGATGTCATGCATTAAGAGGTTGATAGGTAATGGGCTATCATTATTTAGTGCTGACATTCCTGCTATCATTCCAATGATGTTGTGGACTCCCACACAAATTGTGGGTTAGGGTCCATATATGTGAGGGCTACAGCTGGACAAAACATGTGTGATCCTGTACAGTCCAGAGGTCACTGTATGGAGAGCACTGTTATATGCCCTTATACAACATTTTATGGGGGAGGGGTATTAAATGTTTTTAACCTAGTTTTTTACAACATGTGAGGGATATCAGTAATAAGAAATATTAAGGTATATGGCTGTAGATGTTCATACGTTTCACCATCGGAACAGTGGTGGACTAGAGCTTACTGTCTTACACACAGTTCTGTTTGTCAGCATGATAGTGATGTTTTAAGTTAAGCATTATGTAACAGATACATTTACACTATGACAAGTAATACTTTTCCCCTAGGGGTTGAGTACAGAGTGTAACTGGAGGCTGTTGAACTACATCTGTAATTAAGTGTTGATCGATTCTTATCTTCAAGGCAAGCATGTTTTCTACTGTTGTACTACTAGAAGGCTTTAGCCTAGACAGCAAGGTATGTTATGTTTTGCAGATTACTGTATCATATGTTTCTTTGAGAATTGCATTAATCAGTTATTATGTATTTCAAACACCTAAGTGCTATAAGAAATTGCATATAAAACTGAAATAGTACACAAATAAACATGTCTATGTATGCAAATGGTGTGTGGTGTCCTGTCCTTTGCATTGTGTGTGGGGATATGTTTCATGCAATAATTCTTATTTGTAGGAAAGAATCAGACACTGGCCATTTGAAAAGGTGGCAACTGTAGGAATAATGGCTGTTTGATATGCTGTGCACCCTCTCTCTCTCTCTCTCTCTCTCTCTATATATATATATATATATATATATATATATATATATATACACTCTCTTAATATATATCTATAAGTATTTATATATTTATATGTGTATGTATATGTGTGCACATATATATATATATATATATATATATATATATATATATATATATATATTTATATATGGGTCCCCTTCTAATGGTCGACATTTCAAAATGTCGACATTCATATGGCCGAGACCATATGATCAACATTTCAAATGTCAACCATGGTGAACCGGTATCACACTACAGTGCAGAATGGAAAGATTTCCACTTCTGCACTGTAGTGCGATCTAGGAGTTGGTATATAAAAGTTATGGGGGATGTGGGGGCAGAACCCTCCATGGGGGGTGCAGGGGGGAAAGCCTCCCCCCCCTGCTAGCAGCAGTAAGGTAAGTTTGTGTATATGTTTTGTGTTTTACTGGAATGGTCGAGATTTCAAATGTTGATCATATGGTCTCGGCCATATGAAAGTTGACATTTTGAAATTTCGGCCATATCAAGTAGACCCATATATCTAAATATATATATATATATATATATATATGTGTGTGTCTGTGTGTGTATATGTATCATTAGAATGTTTAGTGCGTCCACATTGTACACTCCCTATGGTAGACTGACTGTTCTGCATGATATGTTAGAGAAATCATCCCAGTATATTACAGCTGCGATGGCTTACTGGTAACTTGTTGTGGCAATGTTGTACAGGGTCCTGGGTTCAAGACTTGCAAGTGCTGGCTATTTTGTTGCATAGCAGATCAGTTCAGCTGTGGAGGAAGGGATAATGGCAATATATACAAGAGATCCCTATTTTGGACCCCTTCATCCCCATTAACAGTGCCTTTGGGCAGATGTTTTGCAGTGGGGGGTTCAGAGTGTGGATCTGATGGCCGAATGCAATATATATACATATATATATATATATAAATATATATATATATATATATATATATATATATATATATATATAAATATATATATATATATATATATATATATATATATATATATATATAACAAAAACTTCCGACTCTCCACGTAACAAGTTTTTACTTTTTATTATTAAAACAAACAGAAGGTAGCGCTTTCGTATGCTACCATACTTCATCAGACAATTTAAAAATGTTAACATCAAAGAATTTATAGGGTGGCTTAGCCAATAACCAGGTGCATTAAATTAATCAATTGACCACAGAAAATCATTTAGAAGAAATCAGACCTTAAAACATTTAGAGTTTAAAGAGGAAGCTGTGCTTAAAACCTGCTGATTTAAAAGGTTAAAAGAGTCAAGTTAAAAAGGTATATATATACCATAAACCATATAAATCAAGAGTACATATATAAAAATAATAAATAAGGTGTAGTAGCATACACTCTTCATAATGCTTCCAAAAAACATGTTCAAAAATCATTACTACATAGTGACTATCTCTTATTTTAAGCGTGAGGCTGTAAATACATTTAGCAGTTCATCGAAGCCAAATGAGCGTTTCTTATTTCTGAGACATATTAATGCAAGAGTGTAGCCAAGCTGAATGTTGTATACGAAACTTGCTGGTATAAATCATTTGAAGAACTTTTGGAGCAGTTACAATTCATTTAAGATATATTAGTGTAAAGTATACTTCTCAAAAGCTTTAAATTAATCTCGCTGGTATATGCCAAAGCTCAATTAAATTAAATTAATATTAAATATGAATATATGAAACTGATGATCAAACAGCCATATGAATAAATAAATAAATAAATAAATAGGTATATATGCATATGGGTGTATAAATATATAAATAAATACATAAGAAAATGATAAAAGAATGTATTTAAATATGTATAATTGATATATTGGTTTTCTTTAGTAATTTAATACAGTGCAGGTATGTTTATATTTTTATAAAAAATGTGTAGATATAAATATAGATCAATAAATAGTAGTTAATATAAATATAAATTCAATTATAAGTTCTTTAATAAAATCTGTTATATAATGAAGTAAGAAAATTTAAAAAAGATGTCAAAGAACTATATACTAAATGAATCAGTATGAAAAAATAAACTGAGAGATAAGAATATATAAAATGCATATTAAAGACTGTTTTTTCATCTTAAACATTAGATTGTAATTGCAGGCTGCTGAACAAATTTATCCATTCTAAAATAATTTCATCTTCGATTATTAAGAAAAGATCTAATACTGATGTAGTTGTTCAGACCTGGGGGGTAATGGCCTCTCAATTTAAGTATCCATTTGAGTTCATTTAATTCTATCTGGTTTAGATAATCACCACCTCTATCTGTAGCTTCTACCACTTGCAACACCCTGAACACAAAGGAATGCGATGGATTAGAAATCACATGTTTAGCCAAGGCATTCAACTCATTTTTCTTTCTTATATCATATTGATGGTTATATATCCTATTCTTGAGTTTCCTTTTGGTGAGGCCTATGTAAAATGCATTACAATGTTCGCATGTGGCTAAATAGATTAAGCCCGAGGTGTCACAGTTAGCTCTAAACCTGGGTGTAAATATAAAATCAAGCTCTGGATGCACAAAAACTTGATTTTTGGTAATGAACTTACAATAATTACAATTGTAACAAGGGTAAGTTCCAGGAAGTTCATTGTTACCTAAATTGTTGTGTAGCAATCTTGGCTTTCTGTCACATAACAGAGATTTTAGATTTTGGTTGCTCCTGTATACTATATGTGGAGAGTTACCTAATATTCTTTTAGTAGGTTCATCCAACATTAAAACTCTCCAATTGTTAACTAATATTCTCTTAATACTCATGAAATCATTGGTATATGTTGTAATGAAGGAAACTCTTTCAGTATGATTAAATTTATAAGTGGTGTTTGTGAAATTAACAGCCTGGTAGTCAGTTCTAGCTTCATAAGGAGTCAGAAATTCTAAAGGCAAAATATTGTTTCTGACTTCCATAACTAAATCATAGTTATATCCTTTTGCTAGGAACATGTTCACCATTTCATCAGCTTCTCTATTCAGATCATTCTTATCGAGGCATATTTTACTAAGTCTAACAAACTGACTTTTCAAGATGCCTTTGAATATATGGCGAGGGTGCATGCTGTTGTATTTCAGAATGGTGTTCTTCCAGCATTCTTTTTTAAACAGTGTGGTTACTAATTTCCCTCCTCTAATAGATATGCTTACATCTAAAAAATTGACCGATGAGTAGGAGGTTTCAGTTGAAAACCTCAAGAAAGTGGTAGTAGTTTCTAGGTGAGTTCTAAAATCATAGAATTCTTTGGTAGAGCCATCCCAAACAATCAAAATATCATCAACAAAACGTTTGTATAGTACAACTTTGTTAAAAAAGGGGTGTGTAAAAACATGATTCAACTCCCAGTGATGTACAACCAAATTTGCGTACGTGTTTGCACACGGGGTTCCCATGGCTACACCACAGGACTGAAGATAAAGTTTATCATTGAAAGCAATCACATTGTTACTCAATACCATGTCCAATAATTGACATATCATGATGGCTTTATTTCCTTTCAAGTCATGGTGGTATTGTAATAATTCACGGATGGCATCAATCCCTGCATCATTAGGGATTGAGGTAAATAAACTTTGCACATCCATTGTGATTAAAAGATGTTTGTTCTGTATAAATTCAAAGTCCAAAGACTGTATAAAATTTATAAGCTGGTATGTGTCTTTAAGGACCGTAGGTATGGCTTCCAAAAGAGGTCTAAGCGTTTTCTCTAGGAAAATAGATATGTTTTCGGTGACCCATTTGGCACCAGACACTATCGGTCTCATAGGTGGTGGTGAAATCCCCTTGTGCATTTTTGGTAGTCCTTTGATAACGGGTACTACCGGGTGCTCAACATGAAAGAAGTCATATAAAATGTTAGTTATCTGACAGCACATAAGCATATCATACATGTCATCTCTAATATTTTTAATAATAGAATTAAACTTAACTTGATCAATTAAAACATATGTATTATCAGCTTCCAACATGTTATTCATTAAAACATTGTAGTCTGCCGTATTAAAAATGGCTAAGCCTCCTCCCTTATCAACTGGCCTAAAAGTAAGTGAAACGTCATGTCTCAAAGTTTGTAATGAATTCATATTTCTACTTGACATATTAAAAAAAGCGCATTGCCTTATACCATTATTAAAATAGTTATAAAAATCTGCTTCACACAGTTTGACAAATGAGTCTACATGAGTTGGCATAACTGGTGTAAAGGAACTTTTCTTTTTGTATGCTGGAGTGCTAGCAGTATTTAATGTAGAAGTATTTGTGTCTTTGTTAAAGAGCAGTTTCAAACTAACTGCACGTGCAAAAGAATGCAAATCAATCAATAAATCGGACATTATGCTCCCTCGTGAGGGGACAAAGGAGAGACCACTGTTAAGTAATTCAATGTCACTATCAGTCAGGGTATAGTCCGACAAATTAAAATAAAGCGTGCTTACTGCCTTTGCCTTCTCGGTTGATAGGTGTTCATCTCGCCTGATAACTTGAGTTTCCTGCTCTCCCAGCTGTTTCTTCTTCCTTTCTGAAAAGTTTGTTTCCTTATGGGCAAAGGTAAAAAAGGATTATTGTCATGGTTGCACCTTTTGCTGATAGCTCCCGTGGCATTTCTTGAAGCTTTTGCTGCATTGTTTGCTTCTTGGTTCGGGAGTGGTGTTGAGGCCAGCGAAGCACTGGTAACCGAAGCAAATGTCTCCGGTGGTGTAGTGAAGGAATCGTGTGACGTGTCAGCAGCAGCGCCAGACTCGGTTGCTGTTGAACCAATAGCATCAGATGCAATGAGTGTGCGGTCTAGCGGCGCCAAGTTCGAAACAGGTTTCTCAGCTGAATACTGATTGTCAAAGCTTCTCGGCCAAACGAACACATTGCCAGTAGAAAAATCTTTGAAGTCACGTTGGAGCTTTCTGGTTTTAATTTGTTGTAGCTTCAAGGCATATGTATTTACTTGATTATATAGATTATCAAGTTTCAAGGTGCAAGAAGGGTAGCAAAAATTTTTTCTAAGGTCTGTGTTAAGGTCATTGACCTTGGAAATCAGTTCAGCTTCGAGCGGTTCAAAATAATCTATTAAAAGTTTCATGTGCTTATGGCTGGTTTCAATATTGATATCCTGCCATTTTTTCAAAAGCAGGGGATGTGTGTCACCATAAGTGGGCATAACAAGTATGCGCATACCTCTAGGTATTAATTTATAATGAAGACAGGCCTCTAGATGCTTACGTTGCCAAGCCATTCTCTGTAATTTATATAAGTCATTTTCTAGTATTTTCATACTAGAATCAAAGAGTTCAATGTTGGAAATGTCATTGTCTTTTACTGTTGAAGCAGCTACTTTCAGATCCAGAGCCAATAAAGGGTTCGACTTACTAGAAGTGATGGCTGTCCATTGTTGCTCATTAGTCAATCGCCTCGGTTCCGGATTATAGTCCAACTCAAGTTCCATATTAGCCATAGACGTGTGCAGTAGAGGTCCGAAAAACAGCAAGCAGATAAAAAACAATGACGGATCTCTAACTGCCAAGGAGTCAGTAGTTAAAATCCAGCAGTAAATATATAACAAAAACTTCCGACTCTCCACGTACCAAGTTTTTACTTTTTTATTATTAAAACAAAACAGAAGGTAAGCGCTTTCGCGTATGCTACCATACGCTTCATCAGACAATTTAAAAATGTTAACATCAAAGAATTTATAGGGAGGCTTAGCCAATAAACAGGTGCATTAAATTAATCAATTAACCACAGAAAATCATTTAGAAAAAATCAGACCTTAAAACATTTAGAGTTTAAAGAGGAAGCTGTGCTTAAAACCTGCTGATTTAAAAGGTTAAAAAAGTCAAGTTAAAAAGGTATGTATATACCATAAACCATATGAATCAAGAGTACATATATAAAAATAATAAATAAAGTGTAGTAGCATACACTCTTCATAATGCTTCCAAAAAACATGTTCAAAAATCATTACAACATAGTGACTATCTCTTATTTTAAGCGTGAGGCTGTAAATACATTTAGCAGTTCATCGAAGCCAAATGAGCGTTTCTTATTTCTGAAACATATTAATGCAAGAGTGTAGCCAAGCTGAATGTTGTATACGAAACTTGCTGGTATAAATCATTTGAAGAACTTTTGGAGCAGTTACAATTCATTTAAGATATATTAGTGTAAAGTATACTTCTCAAAAGCTTTAAATTAATCTCGCTGGTATATGCCAAAGCTCAATTAAATTAAATTAATATTAAATATGAATATATGAAACTGATGATCAAACAGCCATATGAATAAATAAATAAATAAATAAATAGGTATATATGCATATGGGTGTATAAATATATAAATAAATACATAAGAAAATGATAAAAGAATGTATTTAAATATGTATAATTGATATATTGGTTTTCTTTAGTAATTTAATACAGTGCAGGTATGTTTATATTTTTATAAAAAATGTGTAGATGTAAATATAGATCAATAAATATATATTTATATAATCTCTCTCTCTATATATATATATATATATATGTATATATAATATATATATATATATATATATATATATATATATATATATATATATATATATATATAAAATCTATATGTGTATATATATATATATATATATATATATATATATATATATATATACACATACATATACATATATAATTACATTTTCCCTACAGTTGAATGACTGCACTGCATGATATGTTTGAGAAAACACCACACTTATCTACAGCTTAAATTGCTTAGTGTTAACTTATTTACCTATGGTGTGCAGTGTCCTGGGTTCAAGACTCACAAGGGCTTGATTATTTTGTTGCTGGATAGAACAAGGATTGTTGGATACAGAGTGTTTAATGTACTTTTTAGCAGTTGTAAACGGGTTTGTGTGGGTTTGCATGGCAGTAAGCAATGCTAACTTCTGGTTAAATATGCTTACAGACAGCCTGAAAGTGCTTAATCTGTGCAGGCATTGCTTAGCACCACACAAACAGGCTTAAACCCACTTACTATTGCTTAAAAGTGCTTACTCCCACTTACCCCATGCTAATTTCTTTAAAAGAAAAAAGGGAGTGATAAAAAAGTGGTGAAAAAGGTGGCACAAACAGGGAAAGACAATAGGGAAATTAGCTAGGGATGTGCAGGATGGGTGTAGAGAAGGTCCATAGCTCTCCGTTTCTTCTACAGCTACAGCTATGCATGTATACTGAATTTGGAGGTAGATTTGGACACTCAAACCCCTGAAGGAGGGGTGAGGACATCAATAATGTGTTGTGAAGCCAATTAGACCAGATTACATTTGTCCAGTGGACACGTACAAAATGGACAGCCATGTATGGGGCAAAAATGTTTTTGGGGAACAGATTGCCCTTTTTTTTAGGTGAGAGTGGGATGTTGGGTAAGGATAGCAGGGATATTTGGGGAGGTAGGTTGGTTAGGAAGACAGACAAGGCAAACAAGACAGCATACAGGGGCAGTATATGACACATGTGGGGGGTAAACACCTTGGATGGGGAGGGGTGTTTGGAAATCGGAAGCCCATGAGCCCCCAAATGGAAACAGTGGGACTGAGGTCCCCACACACGGGCAGTCACCACTCCACCTTCACGGCCCCAAAGGTTGCTGTGGTGCGGGCTGAGCAGGAGGGGCAGGTTGGCCCTCTAAATGTGCCACGCTGCCCTCAAGCAGGCATAGTAGAGTTCCAAACTCCAAACAAAGTAATGAAGTGGATTAGTTTGTGACAGCCCACATCTGAGGAAGTGTTAGAAATGAAAACGAAGTGTTGAATACGTTTATGTGTTTTGTTGTTTTGTGGCTTTTACTATTAAATGGAAGTCTTCCTATATTTCTCTCCATGGCTTTATTGTTTTGCTGAACAGTGGCATCCAGGTTCATTCTTTGGTTTATTTGTGCAATTTTGTCCTTGTTTGCCTGCTTTTTGGATTTATTGGAGATCTCCAAACTCCCTTTGGGGCTTGCTACACACCAATCCTCGGACCTGACTTTGGGTGACAGGATCCTGTCCGCACCCACTCCCAGGGGGGACAAGCCCCACCCCCTGAGGCAGTTCCACCTGGAGGTGGTGCAGGACCAGCAGAAGTGGAGGTCCTGGGGTGGGTCCCAGATGTGCTGGGCCCCGGTGCCTTGGGCAGATGAGGTGGGAGAGGTGGGTCTGCTGGGACCGGCCTTCCCAAACGTGCTATGTTGTTGCAGTTTTAGAACATATGTGGGTTATTAATAGTCAACACAATCCAGGATTAGTTATAACAGCATGGACAGATATTCCCATTAACCCAAAACACCAGATTTAGAACAGTTGCATAGCAAACAGAGCACATGCATATATGCGACCACAGTGGCCATTACAACGGCATGCAGGTCACATTGATAGCAACAGGCCAACAATGATAGTATTTCAAGTTGGAACATTAACAGAAACACATTTCAATATTTGTTGAACAATAGGACATATGTCCCAATAGTAGGTTTGGTGTAAACATACCTATTGATTTGTGTGTTTAGATTATTGTTGCAGATATGGTGGGTGGGAGAGAGAGATGTCAATTAACAACTTATATATCCTTGCAGTACTCACAACTTTAATGCTCATTCCTCTAATAATTACTCTACAGGTATTATTACAATACCCTATAACCTTGGTTTGGACAATTATATGTTTGTACACAGTGTATACTTCAGCTGTCTTATAGCTAAGTTCTATATCTCTTACCTGGTAGACCTGTGGAGGGAATGTTTGTTAACACTACCTGTCTGTTTCTAGCAGACTGTTTCTACACATATTCCCAGATTCCTAGTTAATATTATGCACATACCTCTCAATCTATGAATGCACACACTCTGGACAAAGCTTGACAAAATGGGGGTACAAATAGGGACTTATTTTGAATATTGTTCTCACAAACTTGGAGAGTTGCTAGAGTGACAGGATTTGTTTTAATATACATTTTCTAAAGGTTTTGAGGTCTGAAAAATCAAATATATGTCATTATTTAGTGACTACAATTCTGAGATCATCCCATTGATTTGCCATGGGGACAGAGGAACAGGCAGAAAATATGACCCAATTATCTGGACATTCTGCAAAAATCTGTACAGTTGAGAGGTATGATTATGCATACAGCTTACTACCACTCCCATGATTCAAACCATGGCTGTGTCTGCTAAAAATACGATAATTTTAAGTTTCATCAGAGTGTGCTATTTGGATATTGCTGTCTAACTCTTCAGTGTTTTCTGTCTAAGTCTCTCTTGGTTGTACAATCTGCTCTTGTAGTTACAACAGTCTTATACAGACATTGCTAGACATTTTTTATGTAGCACAGTGTGGGTAATAATGGTTAACACAACATTACTATTCAGAGAATGCAACACTAAATGCCATACAATACCAGAGTAAACACAACCAGTCTAGGGTTTAGAACTTTATTGCCAGGCAGTTACAGTTTTATTTAAATGTGATCTATATGAGACTATTACTGTTGTGTTGTCTGGTTTAGTCAGTACAACCCATACACAGTTTTTATACTACCAGGTGACTTTCTACTACTTTATATTTATTTGGTATGACTACTACAAGCAGGATTGTTACTCACCAGCCTCGCGACGCAGCCTTTGCAACCTACTAGAATGGGCTTCCTGATTCACAGCCCACTCAGCTGGAGCTGTAAGGGAAATAGAGAAATATTTAGGCATACCTATCCATCACATACACAGGCTGGACATTAGTAAACAGTTATTGGTATGACTACTTACACACTGCTGGGACGTCACCCCTCTGCCTTACTTCTTGGACCCATTCATCCAAAAGCTCCCTCTTTGTCTGCTTCAAGTCAGCATAGTGGTGCCGGACCTGTTCACCAGTCCGAAGGATACCTCTGGCACTGGTGAGATCACAGGCGAGATGGTCCCAGGCTTCCACTTTATATTGAGAGCCTTGGTACTAGCACTGCAGCAGTCTCTCATCATGGTTTTGTACCAGGAGTCCTACCATGACCTTGGACTCCTGTATGCCCCAGCACTGTGCCCGGAGGTACATGCCCTCACCAACTCCTGCCATACTGCCGACTGTGGGAAGCTGTAACCAGTTATGAGCTGTATTCCTGCCGATTTCCTGCCCTTTGCCATGATTGGACAGTTTTGAATATGCTGAGCTAAGCTAAGCTATGGGCAAACCTGCATATCTAAGGTTGACAGTGCTTAAAGGGGCAGGTTCAGCACTGCTTACCAATGGGCAAATCCACTTAGCTGGGCTACACATTGCTTAGCAGTCATATTTACACAATGCTTACACCTGGTAAGCAGAGCTGTGCAATGATTAGCATTGCTTATTTTTTTATTTTATAGACTATCTGCTGCATGGGATTGATTCATCATTCATTACATATTATACATTTGTTTACTGTCCCTGACATCCCCCTATGGGCTTTCATTACATTTATTCATGTCTGACTATACTGTATGAGGCACTTGTGTTTATATGGGGGTTTCACAACTTTATTAAACTGACACCTTACATCTGGACCTACTACAGTTTTCTGGTTAACAAATATATGTTATTTAGTAGCTAATTATTAAAAAAATGTTTATGCACTGCTTTCACGTGTAAAATACAAATTGATTACAGCTGAGAGTGAACAGGGAATGGCTGCTTGCAAAGCATACGCTCTAACCACTACATTATTGCAATTCTGCTTGTGCTGGACGTCTCCTGCTATTTAACTTCTTGTGCTGTTTAAGCTGGACTAAGCAGCTAAGCAACGGGCACAGCTGTGCAGCTACACTTAAACTTTATTGCATGTTTAAAAAAAATATTTGCTGTGTTATTTTATTTGTACCCTTCAGAATTTCCATGCTCACCTCACAGCAAGAGGTTCTCTGGTTCGATCCTTGGCTGGGGTGCCTTCTGTGTAGAGTCTGCATGTCCTCCCTGTGGTCATGTGGGTTTCCTCCGGGTGCTCCGGTTTACTCCCACATCCCAAAGACATGCTGTAGGTGGATTGGACACACTAAATTGGCCCTAGGTGTGAGTGTATGCATGTGTGTGCCTTCTGTGGAAGGTCGGGTGCCGGGCTGGCAACTCGATACTGTAAAACTCCACTGCCAATCATGAGCAGACAGGTGATCCACTGTGGCGACCCCTGACCGGGAAAAGCCGAAAGAGGAAGAAGAAGAAGAATATCCATGCTAATGCTGAACCTGTTATTCTATCCACATTCTGCTTTGTGGCATGATTGTCCCTTTTGGCTTTGCCCACATTCCTTACTCTGACCAGTTGGGAGGTGTGCACTATGTCTTTATGCTAAATGTGTTATTCTAACAGCATTTGTCTTGGTAGGGACTATTGTCCCTTATGGCTTTGACCAGATTTGTTATCCTGATGGGTGGGGAGGTGTTACGAGTATTCTTGATCATTTTAAATTGTTGAAAGGCAATTCTGGAGTACAGGGAGCATGTATATTGTAAGAGCTCTGCTCTCAGCACTCCACCTGTGCTCGTACATGGAGCCATGTCCATTTTACAGCACGGTAGTGCATGTTCATGCATATGCATGGCACACTGCCGTGCTAAACAGGAACATTCCCTGCCATGCAGGAATAACTTATTCCTGCACGGCTGCTTGCTGAATCCAGGTCAGGGTCTTGGACTGAATTCCACTCCCCTCCTAGAATGTAGTAATGATTGGGGAGGTCAAGTAGTATTTTATATATAGACATTATAAATTCATGTTGTTTTACACAAGGTGCGTATAGGTTTAATATCAGAATAGGTTTGTCTGAACAGACTAGTTTAGTTGTTATATAGCACCACCTTCCATTTATGTCCATGTCGTATTTTATGATTTTGCCCTGGAAGTTACTTTTAAAAATGATTGCTACTCCTGAGCTATTTAGGGATTTGCCAGAAGCAATGATGTTCATAATCCATTTTTTCTTCTGGGAGGGTTTCCATTGTTCTGGTTGCATGTGGGTTTCTTAGCTTTGGATTTGTAGATCAAATGTAAAAGTAGTTTTCTTTTTTTTTTTTTCAAGTTGAATCCCTTTGACATTCCAAGAATCAAATGTTCACACACCTACTATTATATCTATGGGTCAGTAAAGGATGAGCATGATGGGTATAGTTGGTACAGTAGATGTAAGAGGAAGGACATTGGCATATAACTCTTCCTGCATCAAACTTGTGCCTATTCACTAAACTACTGTGCCTGGAAGAGACGGGGGAATTGGATGATAAAGAGTTATAACAAGAGTTAAAGCAGAAATGGTTAGGAGGAAATATTCTTATTACTAGTGCTTTGATAGTTTTTAGCCCCATATTAAAAACATATATAGTACAGATAACAAATAGTATGTCTTCCTATTGTAACTTCTAGCACTCCATAGTTTTTTAATTATGCTGGAAGGTAATGGAGGGCAGTATAGTGTCGTACAGTAAAATAGAATATCCCCCAAAATGGGTGTAAGGTGTAAGGGTTTTAGAATTGGTTGAGGTACTGTAAAAAATTGTATACCCCTGATATTATGTTGACTAGTGTATCTTAGCTGGGGCATTGATCTGTGTTATTAATTATAGAGATAGTACTAGTTTTTTAAATTACTGGTGGTATTAATGTATGACTTAATGCATCAGGTTGAATGTTAATGTTTCCAGGTATATTTCTCATCTCTGGTCAAGAAGCTTCAGGGTGATAAACTGATAGATTTTATAGGTTGTTAGTTTTATATCAGAATAGGTATTATTATATTAATATTCTGTTGTTAAAATCTAGTAGACATGAGAGCACACTGAAAAAAATGTCCTTGAAGAGGTGGTTAGTCACAAAACAGTAAGCAAATCAGAGCATATATATTACTTATGGAGACTGTAGCATTTGTCAGAAATATGAAGCAATTAACATCACAACTAGTTCCACTATCTGAACAACATGCATCAGTCAGTTAAGGCAAAGGTATTATTAGAAAACACCATGTTAACCAGTTCAAGATGAATATCTTAGGTATACTAGTTATTTGGATAGACAGACTTGAGATTAATAGTATATATATTTTCGTTTGGTCATTTAAAATTTTTTACTTCCCTTCTTCATTGTACTTTCCTCATCTTTCCTTTTCTTTCTTCATTTATGATGAATGTGTTGTGTTGCTATGTTAGAGGGAAAGAAAATAAAACACAGTGTAGTATTCATAGTTGTTGTCCAAGTCTGGTGAAACTTGTATGAGAAGTCATTTATAGAAGTATAGGCAAAATAGCATATAAAAGGGAATTCCAGAAGTTTTAAATGTCAAAGGAAGGAAATGCCATGCATTACTTTGTAATGCAATTGTATACTTTGTAGGTATTTACATTATTCCATGTGCGGTTGAGTGGAATACCAGGGCAGAGAATAGTGAGAATGGAAAGATTGCAGTGTTGACCTCTAGATGGACATGTAATCTGTTTTTGCAAGACAGGATTAGATTGTGGAGCCAAGTTAAAGGTGTTGGAGAAAGAAATCTAATTGTAGTAATTCAAAACTAAAGATTTTCTGATTACCTTGTGCTTTTCAGGATCAAAAATGATAGATGTGTTGAAAATCTGACATTATGAATGCAGTTCATACAGATTTCTTTTTCTTGCTTGCCTAAAAATGTCTGACAATGTGGTAGTGGCACTGTAAGAAAGATAAGGCTTCTGGGAAGACAAGTTCAGGGGTCAAACAGGAAGTGACTAGCAGATTGAGATGGCTGGATCCTCATATGCTGTATTAATGTTACCAGAGAGTAATTTTCGGATGAGAAGTCTGCTGATTATTTCATTTAGATTACAAACAGTACCAAAATGGTAAGATGCTTATTTTTACCTTATTTCTGTCGTGTTCACTCATCCTCAATTAGCGGTCATCTTCTTTATGCCATGATGCTGGTTATTTTCATTGTATTTGCCACTTTTAGTAGTAAGTAGTTGAGGAACTGCTTTGAAGGCACTTAAGAAGGATTTCTTTGCTTTAGAGGGGTTGCTGACATTGTATTTGATCCCATGATGCTGGAAGTGAAGTGTGTGGGGGGCATATTTCATTTGGAATCTGATCTGCTTTTGTATCAAAAAGCTACATAATGGAGATAGTTTTTGACATTCCATTTTAATTTGTAGAGGAAGATCTTGGGCAAAAAATATTTTATTGCCATTCCAGACCACATGTTCATAGGTTCATAGGTAGGTACTAGGCTATCTGCCCAAAGGCATTTATCAGCCTAGCTAGAATGTGTTGGCCTTTGCCGCCCCCTTAGATTAGTTCCCTGTGCCTCTGTCCAGCAAAGCCACTGAAGTGATCCCAGGGGTAAACATTCTGTTTCTTATCCACTCGTCAAGGCTTCTCTTGGAGTGTTAGCATGGAGCTCTGCCTAATGTAGATTGGAACCTTGTTACAAAGCATGGGAAGTCTCTGGGACAGGAATCTATCCCTCCAGCATGCCCTATTTATTTTTGTGTTGAGGTTTAGATCCCTAGAGTGTGTTGCTCGAGGGGATATTGTTTTCTTTAGGTGGAGCATGTCCATCAATTCTGGGTTGGATATGGCCTTGTATGTCAGGCAGAGATCACCTCTGAGTAGGTGGTATGCAACCGAGTACAGCTGGAGTTTCTTCAGTCGAGCTGCATAGGGCATCTGTTTGAGGCCAGTGATCCTCTTGGTGAGGTACTTCTGTGGTCTTTCCAGCTGTTGCAGGTGTCTTGTAAGGTACATCCCAAATGGGGCATTGTACTCTATGATGGGTCTGATGATTGATGAGTACAGGGGCACAATGACCTCTTTTGACCTGGATGTGAACCCTTTTGTGATTAGGTGGGCCACACAGAAGGATTTTCTAACCACTTTGGCAATGTGATTATCAAAGGAGAGCTTACTATCTACTTGGGTCCCCAGATCCCTTATTACATCTTCCATATTTGGGGGACTACCACCTATGTGGTAGTTTGTGGGTACTTTGTTTTTTCCATGGCTATGCACGTTTTGACATTTAGCTTGAGGCCATGATTTTGACACCAGGTATCTGTCTCAGTGAGACCCTTTTGGAGGATGTCTGTGTCAGCTGGAGAGTCAGTTATAGCCCCTAGTTTACTGTCACCTGCAAACTTGGTCAGCCATAGTCCTCCTGTGCTTACCTGTACCTCTGAGAATTATATGGCAAACAGGAGGGGTCTTAGGACTGAGCCCTGGGGGACATCACTTGTAACCGGTTTAGAGTCGGACCTAGCTCCCGCAGCTTTCACCATGTGGGTTCTGTCCGTGAGCCAGTTGGCAACCCATCTTGCGATGTAGGGGTTTATGCTCAGGCTGGTGAGCTTGTCTATAATACCAGAATGGGGAATGGTGTTGAAGGCCTTTGTGAGGTCTAGGTAGGCTGTGTGTACCACCTTTCCCTCTTTCTATTGTTATCTGGCTTGCTTCAGTGGTGTTTTCAAGTAGAGTCCCAAATATAGCCAAAATTGTTTCAAGTAGTTTGTTTTGCTCAATACTTTCTGGAATACCCCTCAAAATAATATTATTATGTCTGGATCTTGATTCTAGGCTTAGGATTTTTTGCTGCATTTCTTGTATAGAATTGTTGTAAGTGTTAGATTCTTTTTGTAGTTATTTGATATTGTTTTCATTTTCAAAGATTCTGGCTTCTGATTTTTCCACTCTGTTTGCAATGTGATTAATGGAATCCCCAAAAGACTTTAACTGGTCTGAGAAATTTTAAATGGCTAATTGTAGAGGCTGTAAAGCAAGTTTTAGGTAATCAAGGATTGTAGAGTCAGTTTTATTTTTACTGGATGATGTACTGGTTTCTTGTTACTCCACAGTTCTGGAACATTTAGTATTAATATCTTTTTTCTGGAGATTCAACTGCTGTAAACTTAGTTTTAGTAGTTTGAGAGTCCATGGTATCTGAGTCACTTGGCATTATTTCTCTTTTGTTGCTTAGGAGCTGAAAGAGGATAGTTGGCCTCCGGGTGACTCAGTCAGCCAGCAAGCAGGGGACATGTGAAAGAATCCTGGCAGTATCAAAGGTAATCTTCCCATTTTTCAGTATTCTCTTCGGTTTTGGGTAGTTTTTCCAAGTTGTAGTAGTTAGTATTGATGACAATCAAGTTTTATTTTTCCCCTGGATCATGTTTTTTGTCAGAAAAAGTAATTATTTATATTGGTATTTGGAGAGCTGGGTAACTGCAGTGTTTATAGTTGGTGGCCATTTTAGATCTCTCAGGAATAAATAATCTTAGAATTCACATTTCCGTATATCATTTGATAATCATAAAGCAGTTTTCTTGTTTTAGTATCCAATTTAAACTGTAACCATAGCCTATGTCAAGAAAATGGTTTAGTGGGTTAAGAGCAAGGCAAAACAGCAGTGGTGACAAGGAATCACCATAGAATATCCCCTTTTAGATCTGCATCCCTTAAAATAGTAATTTTCCATTCATCAAAGGTTAACTGCAAAGTGGTTTATCACTGTTTCGTTGTCTTTGTAATGTAATTGATCCCTGTAAAGTGTATCTTATTTATCTGTATTTCATTATCCATGAATTTGTGATGCTGTAAAATTCTTTTTTGTAATCTATCCATGCCATACTTTGATTCTTCTCCTTTACACAACAGTCTATTACAGCTTTGTTCAATAGTAGATGAGCTTTTGAGCCAACATGACTTTCCTTTATTATCTTTTTGTTCTGTTGTCATAAGTGATTCTTTCTAGATGGTTCTAAACTCCTTCTGCCCAAGTTATAGTATATAACTTGTATACTGTTAGAAGGGAAGTTATTGGTCTATAGTTCTTAGAAAGTCTTACATGTTCAGTCTTAAGGATGGGTATCATAATTCTTGTTGTTAACTAGGCTGGCGTTTGGGATGTACATACAAGTAGTTCTTAGGGCTAAATCTTTGTGCAAAGATGTTAATACATTTAGTCACAAGTTAGCCACTGTGTCTGGGCATGAGGTTTTCCATTTAGGAGTTGTTCTTAATTTTGAATCAATTTTTCTGGCTGTTAGTTCATCCCCATTTCATATTCTCTATATTAGATCTCCTTACTGTTTATTTTAATTCTTTAATCCATTCAGCATCTTCATTATGTTCAACAAAATCTTCATAAATACTTCCCCAAAATATACCTGTTTCTTTTTTTTTTTTTTTTTTTTTTTTTTTGGTATTACTATTACTTTTGTGTAGTTTCTCATTTCTTTGTAAAACCTTTTTTGGTAATGAAAAAATTTGCTTGTTTTGTGATTTTCTTTATATCTATCTACATACCTTCCCTTTTTTTCTGTTTGTGCTGATGTTTTTAGTTTATTATTGGATAGTGTATGACAAATCCTGGTATGTTTTTGATATTGTGTGTTGTTACGGCAGCTATCTTTCTACAAATATTTGATGATCTGTTCCCCTTTCTGTTTTCTTCATGTCTTAGTTGCATTATATTTTTCTCTATTCTGTGCCTCTCTGGTGGCATTCTGCTTGTTCCCTTCATTTCCGTTGTTGCTCTATCTTTTTCTAATAATACTTTACCTGCTATTACTTTAACTGCACAGCAATATATCTTATTAATTTTTGTTATATCAAATTAATTTATCTTAATTGTCCGGAAGTTCAACCCTTTCCATATTCAAGTGCAACTTAGATCTATGGATGAGAATCAGAAAATTTACACCAGGACTATCCCCTACACTGCTAATGGATGGGAGCAGCTCCTAAATGCTTTATTTCATGCATGGGTCCCCTCAAAGTATCTATGGTATGATCCCAGTTACTGTCATTATGGGCAGTATACAATTATAGACCATGAAATGGGTAAGGCCAATCTATAACCAAATGGGACATGTTATTTTGAGCACAAAAAGGGAAATTGGCAAGGCTTAAAATGGCCTGGAAGCGCAGTTAACCTTATACTTACCCGTGAACCTATGATTACTGTTTTCATCTGTTTTACCAATCTTCTATCATTTGTCTCTTATTCACTTATTTTTAATATGTTTGTTTCACCTGAAAAGGGGGTATGATTGCCATCCCAGTCAGACCATCCAGGAAACAAATGCTAAATAAATGTCTATCTATTTTTCTGAAAAATTCCTGCATTTAGGGATGAAAGCACTTAACTTTCAGTTTTAAGCATGTTGAATAAATTATGTGGCACTGTTTATCATCGGCTGGTCATTTTGCCAAGTTTTGAGTTCATTAACTTTAGTTCTTGACTGGTATGCGGCTGGTTTCTTTTTTATACCTTTCAAAAACGTTTGGTGTTTATTATTTACTGCTTTTTTTCTGGGAGACCCAGTCTTTTTCATCTACATAATATTTCTTGTGATCTTTTGCTTTAAAGACCTTAATTTTTGTATTGGTAGCTTTTGACATTTTTTCATTTGCAAGTATTTGCCTTTCCTCCAATTTCTTTCTTTGTCTTGTTACATATTCTCTGTCTGGAAACACTGGGCTTATTGTGTAAAAGTAAGAATACATAGTTTCTTCCTTATCCTCAATGGTCCACTTTATTGTCTCTAAGCCTCTTGGTTTTCTTGTCAGTTTTTGTGTTTTTATATGGACTAATTCTTATTTTTCTTTCTACAACAGCAAGTGGGATAGCTCCTAACCCTGTGGTCAGAATGTTGCCATGTCTTGAGGGTTCTGTACTGCCTTTTATAATGTCCTGGTACCAGTGCCTACCACAGGAGTGGGCATGTTTTTATCCTGGGACATGTGCACCTAGTCTTTTTATGTTTTGATCATTTACCATTCTCCACAATATATAAAATACAATCTATATATCATTGTTGTCTTGGTGAGATTTTGTAAAAACAGGATCCATGGCATGAAGGTACTCACCAAGACTGGAAGATGAATTCAGTGCCAGCAATACTCCTTATCTTTTCTTGTTGATTTCATCTGTACATACAGACCCGTCTGTAAAGAGGTCTAATTTTTGGTAAGTGTTTTAACAGCTTGTTGTAAATGGACATCAAATTTCAAATGATCATCTGTTATAACTTCTAGTAGTTTTGCATGGGGGAAGGACTTGCTTAATAGTATTTTTTAAGATGGTGGCAGTCAAAGCAGTCTTGTCAACTATGCTGGGTTTGGATGTGAATAAAAATAGCTGAGTCACTTTTGTATTAAGTAACATCTGAGCTTGCTATAGCAATGTCTGCACTGAGGAGAAAGATTCATAAGTAACTGATTTTCTGGTACTGTGGGAGCAGAGTAAGTGAAAGATGAATCACCTGTGTATTAAATTATGGTTGCAGTTTTGAGACTTGTGACCTGATCATTTATGAATATATTAAAACTTATGGTCAAATATGGATCCCCATGGGATAGATATTTCAAAGGTTAGATAACTAGAGTAGCTATTTTTTTCCATTTAACACATTGGCTTCTGTTGCTCAGATAGCTGTTAAACCATGACATGGTGGATGTAGAAATACCCATTTGGTAAGGTATGGCTTTCTTAGGAGCCCTGATTGGTGGGGGGGGGGGGGGAGATTTAGGGCAATAGGAGGAAAAATGGGTTGGGAGTTCCCTTGGGCAGAGGAATTTTTGTTAATGTGTTGCAAAAGTGAAGGAAGGTGCCATTGACTAATGATAAGTTGCTGATATCTTAAAGTACCTCAGCTCTGCAAGTATTAATGTTATTAGAAATTTGGGAGTAAGATCACCTGAGCCTACAAACTCATAAATGGGGAATTTTCTTAGCCATTTGTTTACATTTTGAACTTTTACTCATTCAGAAAAACATGGTAGAAATCAAATATTTGAACTAACTTTCAAGATAGGGAGCGCTATTATCTATTAATGACCAAGAGGAGGAGGTTGTGAGTATTAACTATTTGGCTAACAGTCTGGATATTTGAACAATGTGTGCATGTGTTAACTATGTATATACATTGGATAACAAGAACAGGATTTAAGATATTTTGAAAAGGGGAATAAAGTGAATGAAAACATAATTGTAGTAAGCACCAGATTTCCTGTCCAGCTATAATCTGTCTGTACAGAAGTGACGATGTGATATTCCTAAGGTTAATCATTGCTATTGTCTAGCAAATCCTAGGAGTACATCACACATACCAGACATACATGTTTAAGTGATGTTCAGAGCTCTCACAGTTTTTAGTGTTGAGACAGTCCAGTGTCTTTACATGTTAACTTGTCTTGAGCAGTACAATGACATGGAGTTAAAGTACTTCAGTGAAAGAAATAGAACAGCAGACAGTTTTAATGCAGTTTAACAAGCATGATGAATAAGACCATTGTGGGTTCTTTGTGATGTCACTGTGTTTTTTTAAATATTAACAGTAGAATCAGTAGCACGGTATTATTAATTGCAATATTCTCTTAGCATGATTTTGCCCATATCACTTTGGATACATGGTTTGTGCCTCTGCTATTACTGTTACTGTCCTAATAGCTGAGGGCACTTCATTGCTATTACTACAGATTGTGAATAAAGCATATTAGATACCTTAAAAAATAATTATTGCTTTCTAGTTCATTGTAACAATGAACTTATTTCAGGATAGATATTTATTGGAGAAGAAGCATGAATGAATGCTGAAGTAATCTTTCTTTAAGTGACTGCAGTTATATTAACTAATGTGGCATATATCTTGCCTTTACAGAGCTGATGGGCAATTATGTTCTTCTAATAAAGTTAGCCTAACAGGCATAATATCGAATGCACAAATGGAAAATGTTCCTAAGTAGAAGAATATGCTATGCAGCTTATGTTTCCAAAGGAGTGAGATCTCTAAACGATTTAGAAATTTTAAAAATGTTAAATATTGCTGTTCTTATGACTGCTTAAACAACTGGAAAGCTGATTAAAGCAAATTTTATGTTAGTTTGGGTAGCTCCACACAGGGAAGCCAGAAAAAAATAGATACAGGAGGGTTATACAATATATACTGTGCTACAAATAAGACTGTACTTGACAGATAATGTAATGTACACTTGGGCCATGTTTCACATTTACATGATATCATCTAATCAAATACAATGTCAGTTTATGTATCTATATGGGTCTACTTTACAAGAATGAAATTTCACTTATCCAAAGCTCATAACACCAAGATGAAAAGGCTGACAGCACCAGCACAGTGATGTCCTGGTACACTAACTTACCACTCCAGGTAAGTAACTGCTTGGTCATATTGTTGTGTCTTTCGGCTTTTCCCGGTTAGGGGTCGCCACAGTGGAACTCCGGTCCGCTAATGATTGGTAGTTGATTTTTACATGCCGAGTTACCAGCCCTGATGCACAACCTTCAACGAACGTATGCCCATTCACGCATGTCTCCACGCAGAAGACGCTCTAGCTGAGAATCGAATCGGACAGCGTCTTACTGTGAGGCGACAACGCAAACTGCTTGGTCATCCTAAACAAAAATGTAAACCGAAGAAAACCAAACCCACCCATGTGGGGGGGGGGATGTGCACCCACACACTCCAACTAAATGTACCAACTCAGAGATTGCACCACCATGGGAGTATGGGGCAAAGTTCAACAGGATGGCCAAGAGGTTACTTACCTGGAGTGGAAAATCGGTGTTCCGGGATGTCTGTGTTTTGTGGTCATCGGCCTTTTAATCTTGACATTTTAACAGTTGGGTAAGTAAACATTTGGGTTTCTGAAGGGGACCCATCTATACATATCTCTCTATAGGTAGAGAGATGGAGAGACAGAGAGAGAGAGAGATACAGAGAGACAGAGAGATAGAGAGAGAGAGAGAGAGAGAGAGATGTATTGGAAAGGTATTTTGTCAATTTCATCTCACGCTGTTTTTGTACATGAGCTATTTCTATACTGAAAACGTTCACAGTTAAAGATATATTATTTACTACTCTCATTGCATTCTGCCTCCTACAAACTAAATCCATCAAGTAGTGCATGGACTTCTTAACATTGTGCATATATTAATTAGTTCAGTTGCTGCTGAACTGGTTTGCAGAATATATACCTTTAGTATTTTATTATTGATTCTACTTGTGGTGGTGAGTGCAGGTTATGCTTATTAGTATTCTGAGTGCTATATTTTCTGTAACATCAAAATGTAATATCTTATATGAAAAACTGTCAAATGTACTGTTTTCTGACAGAGTAATAAGTTAATCTGACTTTTTAGTATGAAATAAATGTCTAAAGCAGAATTTAACATGCCTGAAGTATATTCTTCTAAGGTTACACTTCCACACCTTGTCTTTTCAACTTTGCCTTATTTTTTGGCATGTCTAACCTTAACTATTCTTTAATTTTCCTTTGGCATAAATACAATATTTAGTAACTTAAGCATGGTGGTAATCACCATGTCATCTTTTTACATTTTTGCATAAAACCAGCACCATTAAAGGAAGGTAAGGAGAGATCTTTATTTTATCTACTGCAAGTCATAGCCAACACTGGGCATGCATTGGAACTCTTAAAAATCAGTATTCTTAGAACTGATTGATTTACTTCTTTAAAAATAATTAATAATAAGACACTACTGACTCTCTTTGTACTCAAAGTTATTATTAATTTTCCATGCTTTTCATTAGTTTTTAACTTCTGGGTATCTGGTTACTTGTGCAACACAGAAACACTAAGAACTCTTCCTCAGTGTTCCTTAATAGCCAAAGCAAGAGGATGTTTGATTTGTTTACATAAACCAGACTTCTGTTGTGAATATAAATGCACATTCACATTACTTTGCTCTTTTATACCCATTTGACTAAACAAAACTCTGACTTACTGATTATTATTATTATTATTATTATTGTTATTATCTTGTTTATTTATTTATGTGCGAGGTAATTTTTACTTATTTACTTAGTTGGCCCTAAAAGAACAAACTATAGAAATTTTAGAAACTAGCAGACAGAGGTGACAGTACTTACTGGTTACACTTTATAAATCTTAGTCAACAGAAAGGAAAGAAAGGAAATCTGAATTAAATTCATTGTCATATCAGCTGCCATTTATGAGGTGGCTGGTGTAAAGGAATCCAGCTGCCATGTGATAAGTAGTTTGCATTCATAAATTAATAAAACCAATTGTCAGACACTATAAACATGCTTTCAATCCACTTGCCTTCAAGATGCATGCAGTTGCTTGGGGGTTTATTAATAAATGAAATACACCAGGCCTCATTACTATGCAACAACCTGCATACTCCTGTTTCTGAAGCCCTAAAAGCAAAAAACACCTTAAACCATGTTTGTATTGCAGAGGACAAGGAGAGGGACCCCTTAAATTTAATTTTCCTCTTTATAGCCTAGCCTTCTTTTTATTCACATTCCAGTTTTATTTGTGTTTGCCAAAGTTACAGATGTTTCATAAGTTCCTCCTTGGTTACTTCTAAGAAAATCAATACCTTTTGAGGAATCAAATCACCACATAATCAATAAGAAATACATGCACAATGAAATTTGAAATGCAGAACTTATATGTGGAAATAGTTGTTTGGTGAAAAACAGGAACATTATTTGTAAACGATAACTCTGTTTAAAATGTATTCATAGTAAAACAAATAGACCATCACAAAACAGCAAATTACCTATGATTTTAAAGCCAAGCACCTTTCAGTGAAAAGTGATGGATATGTAAAATAACTTCAAGTAGAAACATTTAGTATGAACAAAATGAATAACTAAATGTGTGCATATGGTAGACACATATGTATCTAGGTCACAAACCTGAAAGAATCTGATATAATAGTATGCAAATATTAGAATAAAATGCCTTTCATTTGCTAGACCTAGAGAGCCATATTTGTTGAAGGCTTGTGCATTTGTTCTCATTATTATTACTTAATATCGGGCATGGAAATTATACCCTCACTTATGTTATATGGGGGGTAGAGATGATGCAGCTTCTGTGCCTCAGCTACGGAATGTCCATCTGACAAGGCAGAAAAGAGACCTTAGCATTAGCTCTCCTGGGAAAATCAAATGTTATTAAAATGTCAGTATCACTGAAATATTGCTGCACATTCTGTGTACTGTTTCTATAATTCTGAGTTAATTAATTGGCAATTTAGCAACAACACAAAAGAAAATGCCACATCATACAAGCAGTATGACATTACTGTCAGATGAAAGTGAAAGCTAAGTGTCACAACTGTTAGACTAGTAAAAAATAAGTAAGAACGTATTTACTAAAAGTGAATGATTATACTGACAGGTAGTAGGAAACTTGTATTGATCATGCGCATGAAATGTTAATACATTTTATCGAGAATGCCAAATTGCATCATTAGCTAATAAAGTGTAAATTATTTAAAAAGACCCAGGACCTTAGTCTGTAGTTACCCTGCATTAATACGTCAGAACATGTCTCAGCTTTTCGTCTTTAAACTAAATCATTACTAGAAGAAATTGCAGCATAATCAATGAATGACAGATGAAAATGCAAAATAACTTTATTCTGAAAATAAAAATAAGTGGCCAATGTGCCCAAACTCACACTTTGTTTCTGTTCTGTGAGGTTTGTTTGTGGAGTGAAAATAAACATATCTTGCTGATCTGCTGTGCTTGTCTTTTGAGTTAACTTTATTCTGAAAATATGGAATTGATTTCTACAGCCTCCTCTGTCATAGTGCAAGAGTGAATAAATCAAATTTGAATCTAAAGTTCACACAACACAAAAATAACTTGCATGAAACAAGCATTAACTGGTTACAGAAAATGAATTAAGGTAAAATGAAAAAAAAAACTCTTTACACTTTATACAAAGTAAAAGGTGCATATTAAATGACAACCATACCCCAAAACTGAAAAATACATGACATGATGATTTTTTTCTGCAGAAATAACATCCATACATTACTCTAAGAGGCTATTATTAGTAGTCGCAGCAGCATTTCATTCCCCCCAAATGCTTAACAGGGGCTAACATGCTCCATGATTTCAACTTTACAATCAAGGTTTTCACATTTTTAATGTCATTCTACAACAACATAAAACACATTGTGCTGAGAGAATTGATCCTTTACTATAACTCTTTTACTACATTGGCTTAAAAAACAGTTCACAGTCTTCTTTTGTGTCATTGGCAGCAGTGGCATCAGTCCTTTTTCTTTTCAAGGACTTTGATTCCTTTGTTTTTTTTTTTTTTTTTTATTAAGGACAGATCTGACATGACAGGCTAAATAACATTTGAATGATGGCTTGAAAGAGAGTTATTTGTTTAAGCTATACCTTTGTATATTGCTTAAGTCTAATTTCTCCAAGTATATAGGGTTTTTGTACAATAATGGAAATGGACCCCATTCCTAAGTCAAAGTATTATTAAAGTTCATGAAATTAGTACTACTCAATCTTTGATGTTAGATAAAAGTGCTCTCCGCAGTACCCTCAGTGTGGCCAGAACTGACTCTTTCTTTAATTCAGATGAAGTTACATGTATCAGTAGCATATCTAATATGACTGTAATTTTTTTTTATTTAACCCACTGCTCCTGCTACTATTGGAATTGTTTGGCTATCCCCCCCACATTGCTCTTGTTTCTGCCTGCAAATCCTGGTATTTTTTTTAACTCTGTTTCTCTCTGTATGTAAGGCACTGTAATCACTGGGTGTAATAATTTCAATGATCAATGCTACTTTTGTCTTCTGTTCGTGAACTACTATACTAGTTTTCTTGCATCTATTTTTGAACTGTTGGCAATGGGTGACCCTATGTGATATAAACTTTATTCTCTATAATGCTTTGTGACTAATGCTTCCAATATTTCTCAACTACTTCAGTATTGTAATGTTTGCACAATCCTCAGTGCAACAGCTTTGCCATATTATTATGCCTTTCAGTGTACAGGCCCTCTCCCATTAGTGTATCACACCAAGCAACAAGATGTACAAATATTTTCAGTTCTGTTTAACAGAACTTGCATTTGTCTGTTTCTCCGACATGTTCAATGGACTTTGTAAACCAACATGAATGTAGCCCACCATGCTGGGCTGCTTTCATCTTTTGGTTTGAATTCACCTTTCCTAAACCATTCCTGCATCAAAACTAGATCAACACGAGGTTGTTCCAGGAGTTTTCTGTACTTGTAGCTATATTTATGCATTTTCCACATTTCTTGCCTTCTCATCTGATCCTTCTTCTTTTTTTTTTTTTTTTTGCACATTCATTTGCTGTCTGGATTTTGTCTACTTCTGCTCTGATTTCCATTCCTGCTTGGCACCGATATGCTTCTGCTAAAATAAGCAGGGAAATCATTTTAGACTTGTTCTCCTCATGTTTTAAAACTTTCCATATGGTTGGATCTGTTGAAGTCATCAGATATGTATGCAGTCCTATGATTGCACATGAAAACGTGTAGTCAGTTTCAAGTAGGCCAATGCCTTCTTCAGACCAAGGGTTATATACTCTTGGTATACAGTGAGTTTCATATATCTTTTGATAAGCGTGATGCATTTTTCTTGTTTTCCTGTCCAACTGATCCATCACCTATACTGTTATATTGCCAGTGTGATATAAAAGATAATAAGACTAATAACATTAGGGTTGGGAGGGTGGCCTAATGGTTAAGGTGTTTGCCTTACAAACACAAGGTGCAGGTTTTGAGTCTCACAAGGGATAATTGGCTAGGCTTAAAATGGCTCGCAAGGGCAGTTAGCTTAGTACTAATCTATGAACCTATGAAACATTAAGAAAATGGGGGATTTCAAAATAAAAAAGCCAAGCAGAAATAAAAACGTATGCAATGGAATGAATCTAATTATTCAATTCATTATCACATTTCAAAAAATATAACTACCCCAGGAAATGATGGAACATAAATGCTCTACAGAATGGAAGACAAAGGGCTGAGTGAGTGAAAGCGCTGACAAAAAGAAGAAAATAATGAATGAGAGCCATTGGCTTGCTTGAGTGTATACAACGGGAGGAAGTGGGGAATTGTTTTTAATCAAAAAGCAATAAATTGGAAATACCAGAAAACTAGAGCATACAGTTAAATTAAGTTTGGAACAAAAAGGAGCAAAGTGAAAAGAATTATGAATCTCCTGTTTTGGCATGAATATGTGTCTGTTAATGAACATATAGTCCTTACCTAGCTGGTATACCTGAATTCTTTGAGTTTGGTCTGGAATTTTTAAAGAATGGCAGATTTATTGCATAGAAGTCAGATATATTTTGACTGAAAATATTATGCTGGAGCAAAATAATATATACATACATATATATATATATATATAAATATATATATATGGTATCATTTGTAAAACTACTCAGAAAATTCCAAGAAAATGGTGGAGAATAAGAGAACATGTTTTTTGAGAAGAATTTCCCAGTGGTTGTAGGAGCAAGATTCAACCAATGAAGCTGCAGTGGAAATCTAGAAACAGTCAGGGAATAGGGAGCTGGTAAAAGAGAAAAGAAATTAAAGAGTCAGAAGTAAATATACTCGGTTATAAAGTTATAAAACAGAAGGTAGAGCAATAGCTGAAAAGGGTTGAAAGACTATAAATGAAACAGTTTCCATAGGATGGAAAAAGAGAGGTATGACAGATGAATTGCTATTAAACCAGAAGCTGATGAAGGAACAGGCAACTTAAAAATGGAAGGGGATCAAAAACATTGACAAAAATGCCTAAATGAAGGTGTACTTTTGTTCGGCAAATTAAAAAAATGAACTATTAGGAAGTATTGTGAGAAGATGTGATGATCAGAGATGAATAAAAGTGTGTAATAAAAATAAATCTACTTCTCAGACTATAGCTAAGGGGAAATCAATGAGAAACGGTTACAGTTGAAAAAATGAGTACACCCATGTTTAGTACAAAACTGAAAAGAATGTGATAGCAGGAACACTTTGTAGTGGGAATCAAAGTAACTTAAATAGTAGGAACCGAAGTAGAGATGGAAATGTGAAACTTCAGCAAATGGAAAAACGTAAACTACTCATTTTACAGGCTGAACATGTATAGGGAGATACTTGTGTGAATATTTGCACCTGCATAAAAATAAATCCCAGGATTCAATAAACTCTGTGTAGGCTTAATGCAGAGCCTACACAGAATGTACCTGCTACCATGATGGTGCCCATCGCACAGCATCGTGCAATGCATATTAATGAGGCATGGTGCATCTAAGCAAGGTTTTGCAGCTTGTAGCAATGCTGCTGCTGTAAAACCTTGCAACCAAACACGGAGAGCAATTCCATGTAAGTCAAAGCACCAATGGTCCACAGATTTGTGCAAAATGCCACAATGACCGCCAGGGCTACCCAGATAGCACTGATCCTGCACTACATTTCTCCACAAAGGTCAACATAATGCAAGGATACATAAACAGAAGTGGGGACATAAAACTTCACATAGACATGTGTTACACTGAAACAGAAACATACCTGTCATCCCCTTTGAGCAAGATGAAAGGCATACATAATTGGGGGACAATGGCCTATAAAATATGTACAGATGTGTAATATTGCACTTCCACAGCCATAACACTGATAGAATAAATAGGTTGTCCATTAGCATGAACTGTCTGAATAGAATATACATACACTTGGATTCAAACCCAGTACCATCTGGCACCAAAAATTAATGAATCAAAGCATTACTATGTGGTACCACAGAGTCAGTTAAATAGCACATGTATTTTATGCAATCAATAGTAACTGTCACAGTTTATGGATTTCCTTTTGTACTCCCCTGTGCTTGCACCCCATCTCACCACTGTGCTATCTTCCCTATTTCTTTTTAATAAAGCATTATTGCGAGATGGTGTGCCTCACACAACTTTATTAAGAAATGGTCAATGACACCTGTATGTCAGTGTATCATACACACCTGTAAAAGTACTACATACACCTATATCATGGACACCTGTAAAAGTACTACATACACCTGTACTAGAACCCAGTAACATCTAGTCCAAACAACAAGGAATATATCAGTGCATTAACATGTGCTGCCAAAGAGTCAGTTTTGCCATACATGTATTTCATACTGTCAGTCCTAACTGTCACAGTTCAGCAAGGAATTCCTATTGTTCTTCTCCCTGCTTACTCCCCATGCGACCTCTGTTCTATGTTCCCCATTTATATCCTTTAAAACGTTATTGCACAGTGATGTGCATCACACTCCCAAGCACAGCAATGCTGAAACAAAAGCAGTTAAACATATTACATACAGCTATATTTGGACCCAGTAACATCTGCCCCAGAAATGAATGTATCACTGCATTAAGTGCATTGATACCTGCTGCCAGAATGAGTTAAGTAATAGGTGTATGCAACAGCAGTTACTGGCAGTCTGCCACATGCTATTCAGTCTCTAAAATACATCTACTCCTCAACTGAGTCTGTGGCACCACCTATTAATGCACTGATCCATTCCTTTTTGGGGCTAGATGCTACTGGATTCCAATAGAGGTGTATGTGACACTTTCAAATACATTTATGTTTGCTCTGCTTAACATTGCTCCAACATGGTGCTTGATGGCACGTAATGTCGATCACCGTGTTTGCAGAATGGAAAGTATCAGGTGACGTTTTCAGACAGTGTGCTCATTCCCAGTAAATGCGATAACTGCAATTGGCAGGCAAACATCATTCTACATTGGTCTTGATCTGTGGTAGGCATGGCAGGTGTGCATGGTGAGGGATTGAGATTCCATGCTCAAAGATGGGGTGTCCAGGAGTTCACAGTACTTGTTGGATTCCAAGTGAAGGAACATGGGCCCAGGCTATTGCAGGGGGACACTTCTGGCTCAGCGTACAAGTCAGAGGCATGGGATAGTCTTGCCTGGCCTGTGACCAGTGCTACTAGTATCACCCACACTGGTGAGGCAATGTAGACACCACTACAATGCCCTTGAATGTTGGATCAAGGAATGTAGGACTGGGGCCACCCCACAGATGTGTAAGAATCAATAACAGAGATTACTTGTAAGAGTTAACAGCTGAAAATCATCAGGACTGGTATTCATAATGATTTTTTTTTCCTGTTCTGTTTTTTTCCACAGCTGCCACACTGAGAGAACTGAATGTGCAAACCCATGGGGCTAAATTGGGCTGGATGACAGAAGCATGTGGTATGTATGCATCAGAACAATACTGTTATTGTAGCAATAAAAGTTAAACACAACTTTTTTGGGGTATTTTTTACAGTGTATCTAATTGAGCATGCATATCACAACTGTAAAAGCAAGTATGCATGCATTAGTCTGTAGCACAAAACAACAGTTCCATATTCCAAAATAAAAGTGAGCATGCGTCTCTCAACTGTAAAAGGAAACTATGCATGTATTAGTCTGTAGGCCAAAACAACTGTACAGTATTAGAGAGTAGTCAGAGAGTGTGGTCTCAAAAATCACACTTCCCAACTATACAATACTTTTAAGTTTTCATAAATATTGCAATGTAACTTCAGATCTCTATGCCATTGGCATAAATGGCTTGCTGTAAACTGTACTCAGTATAATTGGAACATGCATATGTGCAATATATGCACATATAAAAAATTGCTTGCTGCAATCTGTAGTATAGTGTGCATCTGTTATGAGGTGGTTAGTCTTAAAAGAAAAAAATGTTATTTGTTAGGAGTTGGTAGTCTTAAAAGTAAAAGTAACAGAACAGAGTCAAATAATTGTATCAATGCATGGTATGCCACACAGGAAATTACTAATGTTATCCCTTTTTTTTTTCTCTCATTCCAACCCTTATCTTCTTTTTTTTCCACAGCACAGTGGGGTAGGCCTCCCCCACAGGATGCTCCTATCCCAACTCCGCCGGCTACGGTACGAAGGCCCAGCATGTCTGGCGCCTCAGGTGATTCAGCTTATAAAAGTGTGATTATTCAATAAAAGTACTTCACTTTGTATAAATGAGCCAACAGCCACTCAGTTGTACAGAATTTATACAGGCACTAAAAACAAGATAAGCTGATTAATAAACCCTCCAGCCAATAAAACCACATGTAGAAATCTCAAGTGTTTCCCAAACCTAATCAGACCAGACTACATCCCAGTACACTAGATGGGAAATCCACTGACGTCTTGATGTAAAAACAAGTGCTTGTTAGAGTGTAAAAATACACTACTTTATTCAACAGATAGCTAGAGAATGAATTCAGATCAAGTTAATCAGTAGAACAGACAATGAGAGGCAAAATGCACTTTTTCAATACAAGCACAAGGAAATGCAAATAAATAATTCAGTATATCAACAGCAGTGTAGAAAGGGAGGAGCTTATTAAGCTTGATTAACAGCAGGAGTGAGCAGTTTAAAATCATCAGGTTTAAATAGCACTTCAACAAAAGGGAGGGTGGCTAGGAAACACTAGTAGGGAATCATCAGGAGTGCCTTAGTTTATGTGGGCTTGAAACCTTTTCAGCAAATGACAATGGACCAGAAATTCACTGTATATTATAAGTATCACTTGACAGAAACCTGGTTCAAGGCTCCAGAGAGCACCCCAGCACTATCAGGTTATAACTCCTACCATACATTTAGGTCCCAAAACCAGGACTGGAACACAAAAGGAGGGGGTGTGTCCATATTCATCAAGAACACCCATACCTCCAGGTTAGTAGCACAGCACGTGGAATCTGAGACCATCCAAGTGCAATTGACAGCGGGTAAATTGACTGTTCAATTTATAGCTTGCTACAGATCTCCCACCTTGTCTCAGGATCCTCACGCAGCATTCTTGAGTACATTAGAAAGTATGAAGATTCTACCCAACACCATGCTACTGGGTGACTTCAACTATCCAAACATTGACTGGGAAAACTACTCAAGCTCAAATGCCCTAGCCCAATGCTTCCTTGAGTTTATAAACTCAAACGCCTTGGAACAGCTGGTCACCACTCTCACAAGAGGTGACAACATACTGGACCTGGTCATCACCAACATGGGGAACCTATGTTCCACACCTGAGGTAAACTCGTCATTGGTAAGATCACATCACAAACTAATCACACTGGACATCCACATCCTGACCCCCCCCCCCAGTCAAGGAAATCAAGGTAAAAAACTTCTCTAAAGCCAACTTCACACTCCTCAAGACCGAGGTGGGAAGTTTCAAAGCTCCCAATCAAATGGAAAATGATGACCCATCAGCAGAATCCTTTACAAGTGCATTCCATGAACACCTTCAAAAATGCATGGACCGAGCCATCCCAAGTAAAACCAAGACCAACTCCTCAAAAAAGAGGAAGCCAGTCTGATGGACCCCGGCAATAAATAAACTTTACAACAGAAGGAGGAAACTCCTGCAAGATAGAACAAAATCCCAAAATAAGAAGGCATCTCTGATTAACATCAGTAAAAAACTGCGCTCCCTCATTAAATCATCCAAGGCCAACTTTGAAAGAAAAATAGCCAATGACTCTAAGGATAACCACAAGGCCTTCTTTAACTATGTCAAGAGTCTAGGGGCAAACTCTCAGATATGCTCCGAGCTAGTGCATAATGGCCATAAATACACTAAACCAACCGACATTGCCAACATCCTGGCTGAAAAGTTCAGTGCAAACTTCACCCCTCCCTCTCCACCAAATGGGCTAGCACCCATCCCAGAAGAATGTGGCGCTCCAGATATCTCAGACACACAAGTAAAGACAGCCCTTGCAAAGGCCAAAAACACAGCATCAATGGGACCAGATGCTATCCCAGGTTGTGTCTTACACGAGCTTCAAAATGAACTAACCCTCCATCTCAAATCACTATTCAAACTCAGCCTCTCTACAGGCTATGTACCCAAAGAATGGTATACAGCAACAGTCGTACCACTCCACAAATGTGGTGCCACAACTGACCCTGGGAACTATCGCCCTATAAGCTTGACTAGCTTGTTCTGCAAAGCCATGGAATGCATTATCATGGAGCTCATTAACAGGGACATTGGGAACCTCCAGACACTGGACCCCACCCAGTTCAGCTTTGTTAAAGGCAGATCTTGCCTCCTGAACTTGGTCGACTTCTTTGAAACAGTCACCAAGGCCATAGATGAAGGGAAGGTGGTCCACACAGCATATCTGGACCTCGTTAAGGCGTTCAACACCATCCCACACTCAGGAATCATAGACAAACTCACCAGCTTAAATATTAACCCCTATGTCACGAGATGGGTTGCCAGTTGGCTCTCAGACAGAACCCACACGGTAAGAGTGGCAGGCACCATGTCTGACTCTAAACCAGTCACAAGTGGAGTCCCACAGGGCTCAGTCCTGGGATCCCTCCTGTTCAGTATATATTTCTCTGAAGTACAGGCAAAGGCGGAGGGACTGTGGCTAACCAAGTTCACAGATGACTGTACATTGGGTGCAATAATTGACTCTCCAGCTGATACAGACATCCTGCAAAAGGGTCTCACAGAGACAAACACCTGGTGTCAAAGTCACGGCCTCAAGCTAAATGCCAAAAAATGCATAGTAATCCCATTTGGGAAAAACAAAGTACCTACAAACTACCACATAGATGGGAATCCACTAAGTACAGAAGAAGTAATTAGGGACTTGGGTACCCAAGTAGATAGCATGCTCTCCTTTGATAACCACATAGCCAAAATGGTCAGGAAATCCTTCTATGTGGCACATCTGATCACAAAGGGTTTCTCATCCAGATCCAAGGAGGTGATTGTGCCCCTTTACTCCTCACTCATTAGGCCCATAATAGAGTACAATGCCCCATTTGGGATGTACCTCACTAGACACCTGCAACAACTACAAAGACCACAGAAGTACCTCACTAAGAGGATTAAGTGCCTTAAACAATTACCCTATGAAGCACGACTAAAAAAGCTCCAGCTCTTCTCAGTCGCTTACCGTCTTCTCAGAGGTGACCTATGTCTGACCTATAGGGCCATGTCAAACCCTGAACTAATGGACATGCTTCATCTCAAAAAAACGAGATCCCTCAGAATCACTCGTTCTAGTGACTTGAACCTATGTACAACAATAAACAGGACATGCTGGAGGGATAGATTCCTGTCCCAGCGACTCTCCTCACTCTGGAATAGAATCCCAATCCATATTCGACAGAGCTCCTCTCTGACCCTTTTCAAGAGAAATCTTGATGAGTGGATGGGTAATCGTAAGTTCTACCCTGGGATTACTTCAGGAGCCCTATTGACAGAGGCCCAGGTTACTAATCTAATGGGGAGGCAAAAGCCATCACTCTGTGGCTAGGCTTATAAATGCCCATGTGCAGATAGCCTAGTACTTACCTATGAACCTATGAACCTAAGACAATTTTCCAATGAAAAAATGTAAAATGTGCAGCCTAGATAATTTAAGTGGCTATCTCTCAGCTAGAACAAAACCACCAGGTCAAGCAGATTTCTTAAAATAGAAAGCAAAACAGAGTAGGCAAAACAGAAAGTAGGTCTACCAGTCACAGACAAAAAATATAGGTTTACTTTCTTCACCTAGCATGGAATCAGCAGCAGTGCTTTAGTTTATGCAGGCTTGAAATCTTTTCAACAAAATACAAGCAGCTAGAAATTCAGTGTGTATTTAAGTATCACTCAAGAAACAATTACCCAATGAAAAAAACGTGAAATGTGCAGTCTAGGTAATTTATGTGTCTGTCTCTCACTTAGAACAAAAACACCATGCTAAGCAGATTTCTTAAAGCAGAAAACAAAATGAAATAGATAAAACAGAAAGTTGCTCTGTCAGTCACAGACACAAAAATATAGCTTTACTTTCCTCACCCAACAGAGAATCACCAGCAGCACTTTAGCTTATGCAGCCTTGAAATCTTTTCAGCAACTTATAAACATAGGTATGACATCTAGGTCCAAGGAAGTCATTGTTTCACTGTATTCAGCATTCATCATACCTATCACTGAGTACAGTGCCTCATTTGTTATGTACCTAACCAGGCATATCCAACAATTTGAACATTCACAGAGGTTCCTCACTGAAAGAATACATGGCATAAGTAGCATGTCCTATGCAGACCACCTCATGGCCCTATCCCTGTATTCTGTATTCTACAGGTTGTTGAGAGGAGATCTATGCCTGGCATACAAGGCATTGTTAGACCCCAGTCTGATGAACCTCTTGTATATCTGCCAAACAAACCACCAACATTACCCATTCTAAAGATTTAAACCTTGCCTGTGGTATAGATAGGACCTGCTGGAGAGACAGGTATGTATCCCAGAGACTACTCCTTCTCTGGAACAGGCTCCCCATTCATATGAAGCAGAGTTCCTCCCTAACCCAATTTTATTTTAACTTGGACAATTGGTTAGGGGACAGGAAATTGATCCCTGGTTTGGCATCTATGTCTCTAATGGACACAGGCAGCTTGTAAATGGTTCATCTCCCAGGGTCCTGCTTGTAAATGTTTTCCCTCCCAAGCCCCGGCTTACACTTATCAGGGCTACCAGAACTTGTCAGAGATTTGGGATGCATGGCTAAGTTTAAAAAGGCCCTTGTGATCATTAGCTTAGTACATACCTATGAGCCTATGGAAGACGAATGTCTAAATCTGGGTGAAGCCAGCTAGTACACTTCAAATTAGTTAACAAGTAATTGTCTTCCAAAAATAAAATAGATAATGTACCACTGAACATCTAGACCCTTGAAGCTTCCAGGGTCTTGGTGACCTCACACCCCCAGCTGTCCAAAGGGATTTTTGACACAGTTTTGATAAGGGGCTCTCATCTTCAGCATCTGCCCTGGAGCTCACATTGCCTAAAACTGACTGCTTAGAGGTGTGATCAGAAGATTTCTATAGCTTATTTGGTCCCTGGGGACAGTGTGGTATTTTTTCCTTAGCTTTCCTTACAGTCAGACATTAGATGCTTGTACAGAAGATCACTACAACTTATCTAGAGGCAAATGTACTGTGTGAAAGCAACAAGCAATGCAGAAGAATTGATGTATTCATGTATGTATGTGATGGTCTTGGTGCTAGTGGTAAGGTGTCATGTTGTGTATGTATACATGCCTGGTAGCATTAAACTGTATGTGTTACTGTGGCATCTTACTTATTTACTTTTATCCAAGTCTGACATTAGAGAGACATATATAGGATGTAGCTGTCTTTTGGATTTTAGTGTTGAAGAGGCGTGCTTTTTAAAAGTATGAGAGCAGCAAAGTAAAATATATGATTTTGACCATTTGTTCTTTCACTTTCATCCCTATCTAACAACAAAAACGGTGCATAAAAAGTGACTGTCTTTTTTGGAGGAGAGGGGGATAGGGAGACTGGCACTATTTCCATGTATGATTTATGTATTCTTGTAAGCACTTGTGATTTAATTTATTGGGAAATAATATTTTTGTCATCTTTGAACACTAAACATTGGGCATGACTTATTTCTTTCCTAAGTCAAAATTTTTATTTAGGACATCATTGGCTCAGAAGGAAGGAAAATATCTCTAAATGGTACCCAATGGACCCACCATGGCTTCTGGTGGTCTAGTGGCCCCAGATCCTCTGCTTATTCCAGTCATTTCTGTGAAATTATGGCCAGTTACAGTGTTGAAAGGATGGGGATAAAGCTGAAGAGTAAGACAAGGCATAGAAGTTCAAGAGAAAGGTTACCCAGATGCAGTGGACAGGTGTGTGTGCAGGGGGGGGGGGGCAAGAAATATAAGCAGTAATTCACATTTGGCTAAATATAATACATACTATTACATATTTTGCGTATGTCTTCTATATGTGCATAAAATGTATTTGCTTTACACAATTCAATGTTCACAGCTTCATATGCCCATTTCTAAATATGCAAAACATGACTCTCTAGTACTGAATGACTGCTGATATTTGTGTTTGGTCTGCACTCATACCTCTTCTGGATCTGCCACTAAACTGTACTGAGATTTTTGGAATGATATCTAAAATGTTTGCATGGGAATAAACCACTGAAAATGTTGAATGTTAAAAAAGAATCATGTCTTTTCCCAAACCATTTCTGCAGACAAAAACTGTGCAGTGATTTACTAGATAGAATACATTACACTGATTTACATGCCTGCTTCAATATTCTGTCTAATGCTTAGCCAGCATCACTTATGAGTACAGGTACAGATCTAGCTTTGACTGATTTCTATCCCTTTTGACCTTTTTCTTTACTATTGAAAATGGTTATCTTGATCACCACACTGGGGGTTTCCTAAATGAAAGGATAAGGTTCTAACGGGAAAACTCACCACCTATCTGTTCAGAGGCTCTTGTTTGTCCAATGGAAGTAACATCGACATGGTATGCTGGAAAGCTTGATTTTGAGTCCCATATGATAGCTAATATTTTCCTTTCACTTCTATGATTCCACTAAGCCCTGGAAAACTGATTTATGATTTTCTTGTATGAAATATTGCATGGTTGCCAAACGGAACTTTGATTCACCAGCGCAATCACCAAAGTGTTGTCATTGTAATTTAGATGCTAACGTTGAGTGAATGCAGTATACTGGAGAATTCCTGTTATTGAAAAGCAGAGCTGTCCTGTAGTTGGCACACAGTTTCTTAAATCATGAGTGCTGAGGAGTGAAGTCCCTAGTAAAAATGCTTATAGACCATTAAAATAAATTTTGTTTCTAATGTCTGTCACCGTTGTATTACACTTTTCTAGTGTAAATCACAACAGCATTCTATTTTAGCCATTGACCCTAGCTTCACGTTTTTTTTTTTGTTTTTTTTTACTTTTCTGCTTTAACAGATCATTATTCTGGAGGATGAAAAAGAATCACTATTGTTTCAGTTTATAAAAAGAATAATAAGGTACATATCAATAATTACATCCCTATTTCCCTACTACCTCTGTTCTCTAAATTAACGGAGAAGATGACAAGAGTCCCAGTTTTTCAATTATCCAGAAAATAAACTTCAATTTTCAAAATGGCTTTTAAAAGTATCACATCAGAAAACATTTTATTTGATTTGACTCATCAGACATAACCTGATTTCAAAAGTGGAAAGTGATATTTATATGCCTATAGAAACTTAAAGGATGATTGAATAAATAAACATTATTTTTATGATACATCTAGGGACTGACTCTGCAGCTGATGAATAGTATACTTCATATTTATCAGGTAGATGGCTATACTAAAAAGATGTGTACAGAGTACACCCCCCCCCCCTTGTGTTTTGTATGAAGGAGTTGCTGAAGGATTTTTATTACATTATTACACCTGCTGCTCCTTAGAGTTATTATGAGGACTGTTAAGAATGCACACTTAAACTCCACAATGTTAATTTATGTAGATGACATTGTGCTGTTTGCATCTGTGATAGACAGTACATCTTAAAATGGCTCTAGGCTAACTTTCTGAATTTACAATATTAGACGCTGAAGTGCATCAAACAAAGATGATGCTATTTTTCTTACATTCTGGGATGTTATCTTGTCAAAGTTCATTGGGTCAGTACCTTTTCTTATTAATTACTAAATTATTTTTAATTCAAATTTTGGTAAGTAAACCTCCCCTAGTTTTAATCAACACAAGTAGATGTTCTTTCAAATATTATTTGACTTTGGAAATATGACATTTTATATTATATTATAGATGGTGATTATTTAATGATTTATTTATTTAGTTTTTGTTGCTCCAGAAAGCCTTAGTAAATTATTGCCAAGCTGGTACAGAGGGATAAAGCCCTTATTGTGCTGCAGATGACTTGATAAAGACACAGGAGCTGGAGTGGCTTTATTGGGAGGATGGGAGTAAGTGGCCCATGTCAGCTTGTCCATCCGGGGGAGGGGGAGGCAGCCTAAAGGCTTGGTGCAATATGCCGCATTTGGGTCTGGCCAGCTCCATGCTGCATGTGTTGTGAGCTATTCAGTAGGCAAGTTGTTCATGCACCTCCTGAGGGAAGTAATCACGCTGTTGCAAAGTCTGCCAGTAGGGAACAGGATTTAGGGTACACTGTCTAGCATGCAGCATGACACTGCACCAACATCCTTGAGTCCCTCACCGGTCCTGGACTAGGGTTGATTTGAGCCCAGTTGAGGCTAAAGTAGGTCCAGTAAGCCTGATGAATAAGGAGAAGAGCTGGAGGAAGCTGCTGGTGAGCTGTAGGGTCAGATAAAAAAGAATAAAGCAAATACTAGGAGGATCAATATGGAATCCTAATCAGTATATCCGATTAATAAGAGTAAAGTTCAATGTCTATTTAAAAGATAAAAACAAGATCAACATTTTTAATAGAAAGTTAGAGTGCTTCATTATTTTCATTTATATATTGGTTTTATTATTTTCCAACCATAATATTGAAAATAAACTGATGCTTGCATGTGCACAAGTATAACACAAGAGTAAAAACAAATTAATGAATGAATGGCTAGAAGCAAAGCCATTTGGTTAAAAGCTGCTGACATGCATCATCTCCTGTGATGTAGAGGGATAAAGCCTTGATTACATCTCAGGTGACCTGAGTTTGATTAGATGCTAGTGTACTCGATGGAGCAGGCTGAGTAGGATGAGAATGACCAGCTGCTGCCAGCTTGCCCTTCCTTAGGTGTGAAATATGGTTCTGACTTGCCAGATGCGTGACACCTAGTGACAGCATGAGGTTTTGTATCTGTGGAGCATGAGCCTGTGAGCAGCCAATATGCACATGCATGTAGCCAAGTGAGTATGTGAAGGCATATTGTCTGCAGCAGGCAGCACTCAGCAGACCTCCAAGAGCTGCCAGTAAGGAAATGTTAGGCTATTCCACAGGTTCAGTAAGCAGGCTTCCTCCCTACTAACCAGTCTTACCATTGTGGAATGAGTTGGCCATTTTCTCTGTCTAAGCATGAAAGAATGGACCATAGGGTCTTCACCTAAATTAGAGATTAATTAGAGATCCCAGGTTGTTTCCCCACAGATCAAATGGGCCAATTGGGTGCAAGTTGACGAGCCAATGGGTCATATGCAGAGAAACTAATGTATAAATAATCAAAAGTGCAAAATCTTTCTTGCATAGTAGCACTAAATAAAGACATTACTTCATATATGAGTAACTAGGCACATGGGGAAATTAATACAATCTTTAAAAAGAATAAATGCATACAAGAATAGTCATGCAGCTAGCTCATATAGTATCGAGAGTCAAAACAATGGTATCACGTGTGGCTCCTGATTTACTTACTTGCTTAAGAAATCTGCCAATATTCAGATAATCTATAAACTGTTCTAATAACACATGACCCTAGGAAACTAGAAGTTTTCAGGAATAAACATGAACAGGAGATTAAAAAAATGGAAATTATAAATTTCATTCCACTGCCAATAATTAGTGGACTGGAGTTCCGTTGTGGTGACCCCTAACCGGGAAAAGCCGAAAGACAAATAAACATAGATTTCATTAAGCATCAGAGACAAGATAAGGGGTCAATGACATTTCTACTGTTGCATAGCAAAACAAGATGTATATGTATCAGTTTGCAAGATCTGAAAAATGAAGAACTTTCAGTTATGTACATTTAACATGCTACTGGGGAATGTATAGTATCCTGAGACTTCATTTGGGTATATCATCAACATTAGAAATACTTCCAAGAGCAGTTAAAGATGTAACTGAAGGCTTGGAAAGTGTTGCGTACATAACTGATAACTTGTCAGTGTGCATCAGACATTGATCATAATGTGAGAAAAACTCTGCTGGTGAACACATTGAGATAACATAACTTTAAGCACTATAAGAACAAGAATAAAATCAGAGCAATAAATTTGAAATACATGGGCCACCAGAAGGGCTGAAGTCAAATACAACAAAAGTCAAAACACTGGTGCAAAAGTGAAAGATTGGCATTTATGATATTTCTAGGAATGATACAGTATCCTGAAAATCTAGTATATGTCTAAAGTAAAGCCTCTTTGAAAATTACCTGAGTATGATGTACTCTGGGAACAGAGCTGTGAAAAGACAAAAAAAGTTTAACAATGTTCAAGAAACTATATAAAAACCTTTGTTAAAATATTGATCGTGAAGTTAATTAGCCATGTGTTTTTTTTTTTTTTTTTGGAATGCATGAATACTCATTTCCAAAAACTCAACTTCTCACCCGATCAACTTTTTAAAAAGAAATTTTTATAAATTAACAAATTTACAATATATGGGTCTACAACAGTAAACCAACAGCTCACAAGACCAACAACAAGATCACTGACACCACAAGAATGAAAGTGCAAAAACAGGAAAGTTCACATGCCTGACAAAGCACAATCCCAACAGTTAACAAAACAAACCAAATTCGCTGTTCCAAAAAACACACACACAATACAAGCGCACCAAAAACCTTATAAACCTACACTAAACCTTACATACACAACTATTTATGCACTAATCTTAACCCAAACCCTAACCTAAGGTCCATCACAATCACACACTTACCTTACCCACACCCAAACCCTAAAGTTCGTCACTATCGCACACTTACCTTACCCGCACCCTAACCCTAAAGTCCGTCATTGTCGCACACTTGCCTTACCGGCACCCTAACCCTAAAGTCCGTCACTATCACACACTTACCTTACCTGCACCCTAACCCTAAAGTCTGTCACTATCACACACTTACCTTAACCGCACCCTAACCCTAAAGTCCGTCACTATTGCACACACAAAAGTGAGCTCAAATGCAAGCACACATGTTTCGCATGTCGGTGTTTCCGGTGTCAGGATTTCAACTTGTCGGGTATTTCCGTTGTCAGTCTTCCAGTGTCAGTCATCTTGTTGTCATTGTTTTGGCTTGTTGGTCTTATCAGGTAGACCGCAATTTATACATAGAAAGGAAGAATTCAATATCACATACTGTTATACAATGTTAGAAATACATTGAGTCATCAAGGTCACCTTATACAGTTAATACATTAAGAGGAGTCTTGGTATTTAAGCAGCTGTGGTTCAAGGCTATCCCAACCATTGAAAGTCTTAGTATGATTTATAAATCTTATTCTGGTCACTTTTTTTCAGTTTTACATTGCATAGTATTGCTGTTAAATTTAAAAATTCTTAAAACATAGGACCTTAGTTTGATTTCCAGTTTTTTGTAATAACTTTTCTAGCAACTGCCAAAAGACTCCAAAATATTTTTTGTTGTTTGTCCAGATCAACTTTTGATGGGAAAAAAGCTAAAGAATAAGTTATTCATATTGAGTGAAGTGGTAATGCTAAACAACTGAGGCAGAATAAGGGAAATAGTGGAAGAGAATCAGCATACTTTTTATTTTGATTCTGATAAAGTTTTTTTATTATATAATTTTTGTTCCTGTGCCTGCCAAACATCAAGTCTCTATGAGGCCATCATCCAGGCAGCCAAGAGAGGGCTTTGTGCTCTAGCCGGCATCCTGACAATGTGAGCATTTTTTATTAATATGTCTAACCGCTGCCCCTTGTAGTGATATGAGCACTCACATCACTGCAAAGGCAAGCAGCGCGACCAGTCAGTACATGTTTGCATGCTCCCCCACATGTGTTGACAGGAATTACCAGCATCAGCTTATGTAGACAAACCCATATCACCCTAACCTAGCCTTCCACTGCATGCCCTACATTGTGACCTAATCATTGGAGAGGTAGAGTGAGCCAGGTGAGAAGCACTGTAAAGCACACTGATTGCCCATGTTTGAACCTTGAACCTTCACCCACCAGAGCTATTACTCACACTTGGATTGTGTGGCCTTTAGTCAAGGTTTTATTCCTCTACAGCACTGGGGCAGTCATATTATATATAATATTTAAAGGTATCCCATGGGACCAGCTAACCATAATCCTCAGTGTAATGGAAGATGAAGGAATGTGAGAAAAACTGACAATATTTACATTATGTGGAACTCTAAAAGATTTTTAGCAGTGCTATAGATAAGCATGATAGTATAAATTGTAAGACAAGTAGGCTGCATCAGTACAGCTCTGTTTCCTTGATAGCTACATATTTCATAGTGTTCTGTAGCACAATTATTTATCCTTTTTGCAGCAGTTTAGGTTTTGCCAAATTTTTTTAATGTTTTGATGCACTAGTCGTTTTATCTAGTGTGCATTTTAAATTACTGCCTGTTATTAAATTTCCTTCTTTAATGCAAGTTATTTCGTTTACAATGTTGCTGGCCTGACTTGCAACTCCTACCCCCATTCCAAGGGCACAATTTATATTGATAACAGTGCATGTTCCCTATAAATATTAATTGTTTATCATCGTCAACATGCCTTCTTTATTTTCTTTAGTGTTTGATATGTCATTAGAATTAGGGTTTTATTTTGTTTTCTTCTTCATGCTTGGGTGTGATTATAATAATAATCATGATTTCTTTTCTATCTAATGTTTGATAGGAAATCTATAGTTGGCTGCATATCACTTTATAGTCTGAAAAACTCTGATCATTTCACAGTCAGCTTAGGCAGTTAATAGTCACCTGAACTCATTTTACAATGTTTATGCATACCTTTTCAGGGATTACTCCTCAAGTCCCTTTTGCTGTAGCCACATGCATGTGAGATTGCAATAATTATATGTGTGCCTGGGAATTAGTTGGTCAAGTTTGCAGTCTTCTGGAGGAAAAGCAAGACATGAGCTGCGAAACCTGTCAGTGATTGTCTTTTTTTGTTTTTTTTTTGTTTTTATTTATCTGACATATAGCGACTTCCATATGAAAGGAACAAAGTAAGGGATTGCTAGAGCTGCATCTAATATTTCTTTCTCACATTTTCTTATATTTCACAGAGTTCAGGTATATATGTTCTAATTTCATTGTGAACACAAGCTGATGAAATACAGGGAGTGTTTGTTGAGCTGTTGTAATGCAAATACATTTGTGTTAAAGAGACATATTAGACCCCATTCAATATTATATGAATGTATTTCAGCTTCATGGCATAGATGGATAAAGCCATCACTGTAACCCACATGACCTAGGATCAACCAGTGAACCAGGTACTGCATGCACTGATGGGGGAAGGTTGTAGTAAGTTGTTGATGCCTGCTTATTTATCCCAGGGTGATGAAAGGTGTGAGTACGGGAGGTGTTCTGGCCTGTTGTAGTGCCAGCAGAGTTTGGAGATAGAAAAGGGTACATGGATTATTGCATATGATACAGGGATGTGCAGTTTGTCCCATCAAGTCATATTCTTGTTACAGACATCATGCAGCATCTACATGCATAGGAGAAGGTGAAGCAAGGCCATTACATCTACTGGAAGTCAGATCAGCTATAGAGGGAGGTGTCAGTACCCGAAAAACAGAGAAAATACCTCATAGCTGCTTGAAAGACAGCTGTGCTACAATTAGCTTTCATTCCTATAATAGTGAACAAAAACAGGCACAATTGGAGGCTTGATGAATAACTGGCAGGGGCAAAAAAATCTAAATATGTTATACTTGAAACAAATATTAGCAATGTGCAAAACTGCATAATCAGTCATACATAAACATAAAATACTGAGTATGCATTGGCAAGGTCTTTTTGCTGACATAAGCTTTTTGCTTCAAATTTTATGTAACTGATTAGTTAAACCTCTAGAATCATAAACAGCAAAAATCAAAACAACTATATTTAGAATTAATTGATTCATTTTAGATCAGATGGGTAATAACTCGTATTTATGTCTCCTTTAAAATTCAAAGATATTTTTTTAAAATCTGGCAAGTGTTTGTTATTTACTGCATTGCTGTCTTGCCAAGGTTTCTTAACTATAAATACTAACCCATTCTGAAGTGTGCTACTTTACTCCCCCAAACCTTTCTGAATATACTATTATAAAATAACTGCCTGTTGCTGCCTTAATGCTTACCCTAGAATCTCTGCTTTTCTCTTTTCCTAGTTGAACTTCACATTTACCTACACTAACATACTGCAGCTCCTCCATAACGGTGTCTACAGGATTGCAATTGGCCACCACAACAAAAACTGTTTCTCCCAGCAATTAATCAGAGTAAGTTACACATATAAAAGGCATTTGTTAAGCTTTCTCTTACAGTGCTGTGTAATTAACAAGTCACCATTTTGGTCAGTCATAGGGCTCTTTTCTACTTGAGTGTTTGCCTCCTCCTCCTTCCTCTGTAACTAAAGTACACTGGCTCTTACATTTTTCTCTCCGACCCTAATTTTTTACAGGTATACCTTGTACCTTTCTGGCTTTCTAACACTCAGACATAGATTCCTGTTGAAAGGTCTACTTACTTGTTTGACATTTGAATAAGTAACCCTTGTAAAAATCCTCAAAATTGTATACTGTTGGTCTATCTTTCTTGCTAAACATAAGTAAAATTAAAGTGCTGAGTGCAAGTAACATTAAAGTGCTGAGTGCAGATTTTAGGCCCTTACATTCAACTTACCTCTGGTGTGGTGCCTTGAGTCAATCAAGGTATCCCTCTAACCACTCCTACTGCCTTCTCTTTTCCCCACCCCCCCTCTTTCCTCAACCAGGTTAAACTGCCACAACTTAGAACAGGCATTAGTTCATCCTTGCTCTGCTTGCCCTTGCTTCGCTCAGGCTCGCTTCGCACCCCACCCAGCCCCCAAATTCCTCCTGCCCATGGTGCTGCTACATTTATTGGTACTAGACCACACCCCACTTTTTTAAACCAATCGGTAACGACTTGTCACCAACAGCACCACCCTCAGCCTGATACCACCAGTCCTCCAACTCTACTATTCCTTTTGCCTAAGTTTCAAGCATCATTCAGTAGCTATGCTATCACCCAAAATAGTCTTATTAACTCTACTTCTACCCCTGTTACTCACCCCATATCTCCTAACTGAATGTCAGGGTCACCCAGGTTTCCACTACCCTAAATTCCAAACATCCATCCCATCTACAACAGATAATAATGCACCCTTACTCACCTTCGTCAGGTTTATCTCCTTAACCCCTAAATACTACCATCTTACTAGACCTAGTTACATTAGTCCTAAAACTAGACACTATTACAAAACTTTATTCAAAATCTTAAAACTCATACTCACGATACACTACAGCCTCACAAAGGACAGAGACATCCACCCAAACCCTGGATCATCCCCACCTGTTGACCCTGATCCCCCTACTATATCCTCTACCACCATAGCTCCAACAAATAGACCTCCTAACTCACTGCTGGTCTGCTATCTAAACATTAGGAGCATAAATAACAAAACTCAGCACCTGCATGCCCTCTTAGCTGTTCATTCCCCAGATATATTATCCCGAACAGAAACATGGCTAAAGCCTGCCACCAAGAGCCATGAGATTCTGCCACTAGGGTACAGTATGTTTCGACTAGACCATACCACCAGAAAGGGTGGTGGGGTAGCCATACTTTAGAAGTCTACCCTATCTGTCAGCATAAGTCACCCAACAACCACCCTAGTTCAATAATGCTGAAATTCTTATCTCAAAACTATAAATTAATAAAAACAAAAATGTAAACATTGTCTGTGTCTACATTCCCCCAGGGAGGAACACAGGAACCTTAGAAGACTTCTTATATTTGTTATCCAATAACTACCCCCAAGAAACAATTGTTCCTGGGGATTTCAACATTGACTGGAACACTTGCTCTTGTGAAACCCCCACAACCCACATAAACCTCTATGGATTTACTCAAATCATAACCTCCCCCACCAGGACAGAAAAACCCAATAACAAGGAAAGTACCCTAGACTGGATACTCGTCAATACCTATCTTCAGTCGTATAAATCAGGCACTTTGCCTGATGACCTACGTGACCACTGTCTCATCTAAGTAATCAAGCTCAAAGTAGACTGCTCCTACCAACCCACCTATAAAACATTAAGAAACAATAAGAATTTTATTTTCACCAAGTTTCAAAATGAACTTAAGGCATGCAACTGGTCAGTACTAAAAAGTCTCCCTCTAGATGAAGTAGTAGCATACTTTAACACCAAATTCTTTGCTATTCTTATAGTTTCATAGTTTGGTACTAGGCTATATGCCCTGGGGCATTTATAAGCCTAGCCATAGTTATGTGGCTTTCGCCACCCCATGTAATGGTACAAAAGTGTACAGAATAGATTTAGAATACTGTGCCTCTGTCTAGTAGTGACACAGTGAAGACCCCCTTACATAATAGAATTAGTTTACTGTGCCTCTGTCTAGTAGTGACACAGAGATGACCCCTGGGGTAAACCTACAATCTACCATCCACTCGTCAAGATTTCTCTTGAAGAGAGTCAGTGAGGGGCTCTGCCTAACATGAACTGGGATTCTGTTCCAGAGTATGGGAAGCCTCTGAGTTATGAATCTGTCCCTCCAGCATGTCCTATTCATATTTGTGCTGAGGTTCCAATCTTTAGCTCTCATGGTTCTGATGGATTTGGATTTTTTGAGGTGGAGCATGTCCATCAATTCCTGATTGGAGATGGCCTTGTACGTCAGGCACAGATCACCTCTGAGTAGGCGGTATGCTACTAAATAGAGTTGGAGTTTCTTTAGTCTGGCAGCATATGACATATGTTGGAGACCCTTGATCCTCTTGGTGAGGTACTTTTGGGGTCTCTCTAGCTGTTGCAAGTGCCGGGTGAGGTACATACCAAATGGGGCATTGTACTCAATCATGGGCCTGATAAGGGAGGAGTACAGGGGCACAATGACCTCCTTTGATCTGGATGTGAATCCCTTCATGATAAGGTGGGCAAGGTAGAAAGTATTTCTAACCACTTTGGCAACGTGGGTGTCAAATGAGAGGTCACTATCGACTTAGGTCCCCAGGTCTCTGATTACTTTTTCCGTACTCAGTGGGTTACCGCCTATGTGATAATCTGTGGGCACTTTGTTTTTCCCAAAGGGAATGACTATACATTTTTTGGCATTTAGTTTAAGGCCATGACTCCGGCACCAGTTGTCCGTTTCAGTGAGGCCTTTCTGTAGGATATATGTGTCAGCTGGTGTATCGACTATGGCGCCTAGTTTGCAGTCATCTGCAAACTTTGTCAGCCACAACCCTCCCATGTTTGCTTTCACATCTGAGAAATAAATGCCGAACAAGAGGGGTCCCAGGACAGAGCCCTGTGGGACACCACTTGTCACTGGCTTTGAGTCTGACATGGCTCCAGCAATTTTGACTTTATGGGTTCTATCCTTTAGCCAGTTTGCCACCTATCTTGTGACATATGGCTTTACATTTAAGCTGTTGAGCTTGTCTATGATGCCAGAGTGGGGTATTGTGTCGAAGGCTTTAGCTAAGTCCAGGTAGGCTGTATGGACTGCTTTGCCCTCATCAATGGCTCTAGTGACTGTTTCAAAAAAGTCAACCAGGTTTAAAAGGCAGGATCTGCCTTTTACAAAGCCGAACTCAGTGGGATCAAGTGTCTGTAAGTCCCCAATGTCTCTGTTTATTAGTTGCATAATGATTCTTTCCATAGCTTTGCAGACCATGCTGGTTAAGCTTATGGGGCTGTAGTTACCAGGGTCAGTAGAGGTGCCTCCTTTGTGGAGTGGGACTACTGTTGCTGTACGCCAGTTTTCAGGTACATATCCTGTAGTAAGGCTAAGGTTAAATAACATTTTTATGTGTGGGTTTAGCTCCTCTTGGAGTTCATGTAGCACACAACCATGGATACCGTCAGGTCCCATTGATGCTGTGTTTTTAGCTTTGCTGAGGGCGGTTCTCACCTGGATATCTGAGATGACAGGGAGGTTACATTCAGCTGGGATAAGTATTTCTTCTTTTGGGGGTGAGGGAGGGGAGAAATTTGCACTGAACCTGTCTGCCAGAATGTTGGCAATATCTGTGGGTTCAGTGTATTTTTTGTCATTGTGAACTAACTCTGAACATATCTGAGGGTTTCCGCCCAGGTTTCTAACATAGCTGAAGAAGGCCTTGTGGTTATCTTTAGTGTCCATAGCGATTTTTCTCTCAAAGTTGGCCTTGGATGTTTTTATGAGAGAATGTAGCTTTCTATTAGTGCTGATCAGTGATGCCCTCTCTTTATGGGATTTTGCTCTGTCGTGCAGTAGCTTCCTTCTTTTGTTATACAATTTGTTTATGGCTGGGGTCCACCAGACAGGATGCCTGCCCTTGGTGGAGAGGGTCTTGGTTTTATTTGGGATTGCATGATCCATGCATTCTTGGAGATGTCTATAGAAAGCATTTTTGAAGGATTCTGCATTGTGGGATGTGGTTTCCACTGTCCCAGTGGGCTTAAAGGATACCATCTCAGTTTTAAGAAGTGTAAAGTCGGCTTTTGAGAAGTTTTTCACTGTAGTCTTTTGTGTTGGGGGTGGAGGTGGGATATGTATATCCAGGGTGATTAGTTTGTGGTCAGATCTCACTAGTGAAGGGTATACTTCCGATGTGGAGCACTTTGTCCCCATGTTTGTGATGATCAGGTCTAGTATATTATCTCCCCTTGTGGGAGAGGTGACTAGCTGTTCCATTGCATTTGAATTTATGAATTCCAGGAACCTTTGAGCTAGGGTGTTTGGGCTAGAATAATGCACCCAGTCTATGTTAGGGTAGTTGAAGTCTCCCAATATGATGGTGTTTGGTGAGACATTCATATCCTCCAATGTCTTCAGGAAGGCTGAGTGAGGTTCCTGAGACTGGAAGGGTGGTCTGTAACATGCTACCAGTTGTATAGCAGTTTTGCCTATGGTTAGTTGCACCTGGATGGTTTCTGATGCTTAATGTGTTGCCACTAACCTGGAGGTGCGGGTGTCCTTGATGAATATGGACACTCCCCCTCCCTTTTTGGTTTGGCCTGAGTTTTGGGGCCGAAAAGCATGATACGAGGTATAGCCTGGTAGTGCTGGGGTGCTCTCACGAGCCTTGAACCAGGTTTCAGTTACTGCACAGACATCAATGTCCTCCATACTGAGGAGTGCTTCGAGAGCCTGCATTTTGAGATTTATACTTCTGGCATTGAGCAGCATTACCCTTAATCTTTTTTCCATTTTTGTTTTCTAAGGAGGTGGGTTTGTCTTTTGAGCCTTGCCTAAAAAAGGCACTATGGGGGTGGCAAGAGCCTTAGTGAATATCCGGAAGCCCAGTGGTGACAGATGCAAGCCGTCCCTTGCAAAGCAGCGTGGCTTGTCCAGCATGTCATCCCAAGCAGACAGACATTGGATCCCCCTAGAATGACACCAGTATTTGAGCCAATTATTAAAGCTGGTCATCTTGTCTTTGTATTGTGGCATCATTCTTGGTGAGGGCAAGATGCTGCTGAGGGTCAGGGTCATACCAGCCTGGGCTACATAATCAGAGAGCTCCTCTATGTATCTTTTCATGTAGTCCAGGGAGGTACGTCTCAGGTCATTCATGCCGGCATGGACAGTGACGGAGTCATATTTGTACTTGCTTTGGAGTGACCTGAGTGCGTGTGTTATGTGGTGGACCCTAGTTCCCAATAAGCAGCTCACCGTTACCCTCTCCTTGCTCAGCCTGGTAAGCGGAACGTCAGTGTGTCTGACTATAGAGTCACCTATTACTAGTGTATCAGGCATGGTATTTGGCCTTAAGGGCTGTGATTGTTTGACACACTGATTTATTGGAGTATGTGATACGTGTGTTATGTTTTGAGGTGGTGGATTTTTGGGTGTCTGCTTTGGGAGCCACTGTTGTTTTGGTAAGTTTTTTGTTAGAGCCTCAGAGTATGTCTTTGTGTTTTTATGTGTTTGGTTTGCAGTTGTGGTAGGCCTATGTGGGACTGGGTTTGGTGTGTGTGTGGTTACCTTCTCCTCCTGTCTGGTCTTGCCAGTCCTGAGTTGAGAGAGTTCAGCCTCCAGTTTGGCTATATAGTTGCATCTCTCACATGTATTTGTGTTTGTTGGGAGGAGGAGGGGGTTGTCTGTGTACATGAGACAATTGTAGCATTGTCTCAAGATTCCCAGATTAACCAGCTGAACCGGAGAGGATGCCAGCAATCTACCACTCGACATGCTAGAATATTATAAGGGAGTGCTATGCCTTTAAGGGAAGTGGGTACTCACAGGGAAGGTAGGTGGATGTAGTGCTTACTTTAGTTAGCGAGTGCTTACTTAGAAGAGAGGTTCTGAGAACATGTGCTAGGCTTATAATAAAGTGATTAGACTAGATTATTATAAGAGTAGAGCTTTCTTAAGGGAAAATTTGAAGAGCAGACTTGGCGGAGCCAGAAAAAGTTTAACCTTGTTTAACCAGCGCTGCGCTATGCGCACAACCGCGCAAAGCCGTGCAAATGCGGATTTTAAACAGGGAACTTCAAAAGAGCTAGAAATGGTCCAAAACAACCAATTTCTACAAGCTCTTGTGCTGAGGTCACTCCTTCAGGGACAGATAGGCTGCTCAAGGATCCCCACTCCCACTGGTGAGCAAAGAAACTTCCTTCTATTCAAGTAAGGCAATGGACACCACAGGAACTACACCACAGCCCAGAATACAGCAAAGCCTGTATACTGGTCTAAACTAGTCGAAGAGAGGCGGGAAAACAAGGATATTTTTTTTTTTTTGTTTTGAGATAGAAAGCACACAGAAATGCAGGAAACAGTAATAAATCAGTTACACAGGCTAGCACACTTTAGTGGGCAGCCTCAACAGTTAAATTAACAAACAAACAAACAACTTTCGACCAATTTTCGACTAAATGAAACTTTAAGTGCAAATAATATATAATGCAACAAACAGTTAAAAAAACAGTTTAAGCTTTTTCAAGGTAAGCAAGAGAAGGTATTTCAGGTAAAAAACAGCAAAAAATACTTAAATCAGGAAAGTAGTTGCTTTTTCTCAGTTCTCTGCTGCTAGGACCACTCTGCAGGATCACGAGGAGCTGTTGCTGAGTAGTATAGCCAGAAAAAATGCTCAGAGGCGGATTTTAAACAGGGAACTTCAAAAGAGCTCGAAATGGTCCAAAACAATCAATTACTACAAGCTCCCATGCTCCCAGCCACTCTATTAGAACCAAAGTTAATATTGCACTATGGCTTTCTAAAGACACCAAAACCAAAATTTCACTCAGAAACAAAGCATGGACCACCTACTGAAAAACAAAAGCCTCACTTGATCGACTAAGATTCAGACAGGTAAGGAATGACACCAAAAAATCCATAAAATAACCACTGCTACCATCTACTGCAAAAATACCAAAACAAACCTCAAAAGTTCTGAGCAGGAATAAACAAACTACTCCACCCAGGCCAAACTGCCACTCCACCCCCTCAGCTTCCCAACACAAATCCCCAGTAGACATTGCTAATAAATTCAAAAGCTTCTTCACAGAGGCTATCCAGTCTCTAGCCAGCCAACTCTCTCCCAATGGCTCTAATTCTAATGCAGCCACACCCAGTACCCAAACATACTTTACCTTCCAACCTGTTCCTACTCAACTTATTCATGCCCTACTTAAGAAACTAAGACCCACCACCCTGGCTGTTGGCCTCCACCCAGCAGACTATCTGCAAAAGGCTGCTGACACCATAGCATATCATATCTCAATCTTGATCAACAGAGCTATATCTGAAGCTACTGTACCCACTATAAGGAAGATCTCCCATGTCATACCTCTCCATAAAGGAGGCAGTTCCACTGAACTGTCAAACTGTAGACCCATAGCTATTCTGTCACCTCTAGCTAAAATTATGGAGAAGTGTGTACACATACAGCTCATGCACTACATCACACAGAACAAGCTGTTGTCCAACTTTCAGCATGGCTTTAAGCCACACCACAGTACTACTTCTGCCCTCCTCTCTTTCTCTAACACATTCATTAACCACAACCACAATAATAACAAACTATCCTCAGCACTCTTTCTTGATATATCCAAGGCTTTTGACATGGTTGACCACAAAATGCTTATAAATACCTTGAAGGCCTTCTCCTTAAACAATCATGCACTCCAATGGTTTCAATCCTACCTGCAGGGCAAGCAACAGGCAGTCCTATGATAGGACAAGCTATCATCCCACCTATCCATCACATTAGGAGTCCCCCAGGGCTGGATACTAGGACCCTTTCTTTTCTCCATCTTTATCAGCAACCTTCATTCAGTCATCCCAGATGCTACCTTCATTCAATATGCAGATGACTCCACCTTGATTTGTTCTGACACCTCACCAGCTACTTTATTCACATTAACCCAAAATACCTTCAATACAGTGGAAAAATGGCTCTCCAATCAACATCTAATCCTAAACCCCAACAAAATTAAGCTGCTCCTCTTCTCCCCCACATGCAGGACCCCTTGCCATCCTTCAACATAACCACTAACAATGGCACTATCATCTCCCCAGAAGCCCAAATTAAACTACTGGGTGTCATAGTTGATAACAACCTGAAGTCTGATATGCATATCAATCAAGCTATCAAAACCATTAATAAAAAAATTGGCTCTCTTTACAGAATCAAACCTTTCCTTACTCCACTTGCTAGAACTGCAATTGCCCATTCCCATCTACTATCATCTCTTCTCTACGCCTCACCTCTATTCTCCAAATTAATCAAAACAGATCTTAATAAACTATCATCCTGCTATAACCACATTGCCAGATTTGCTACTGGTACAGCCTACTGGACACACCACTATCACAACCTAAATCGCCTAGGATGGCTTGAATTGCCAAGCCTACTGCAGTTCAACCAGTTAATAGTGGCACATAAAGTCCTTTACCAACCAGAAAATACACCTGCACTAAAAAATATTATCAGCCCCTACACCAGCACCCAGCCACTGCAATCATCCACTAGACTCCAGGCTCCACCATACAAATCCATCTACTCAGCTGTGGACTCTCTGTTTGCCAGCTCTGTTGGAAAAACATGGAACAGACTCCCAGCTGACTTGACCCTAGAACCCTCACTAACTGAATTCAAAAACAAACTCAAGAAATAATTCAAAACTCATTGGTTATGTCCTTGCACTAACCCTGACTAGCGACCTCTCTATTTCTTAGGTACCTTGCCTTCAACTACTTCTATCTTTTTTCTACTACTCCATTTCAGGAAGGGTCAATTGTATAACTGCTGCTCAATGTGTCTCAAACCCGAATGTAATGTTATGTGTATATAACTTTGAATATAATGTTATGTTTTGTAAAGTGATTTATAATAAGTTAGTACTATATGTGCTGAATGCTGATATTGCTTATGACTGTAATCTGCTTGAAACTAGCATTTACTAAATGTTCAAAATGTTCAATGTGTATTATTATCTTGGAGCTTTCCCCCCCGGGCCTCTGTTGAAAATGGACATATATCCAGTCGGACTATCCCGGTCAAAAAATGTAAAATATATGAATAAATAAATAATAAATAGCTATTGGAGGTCATAGCTTTACTTTATTTTAAAGAATGAGTGGATATTTAGTTGGACCCATTAAATTCTTTTCTCTTTTTCCCTCAACAATTTTTATTAAAAATTGTACAGATTTACAATATTTAAAATTATGCTCTTGACTGTTTTCCTTAGTTATTTAGCTGCTTGTGGAATGCTTATCACATTTATTTTCCATTGAGTCTAAAAGGGCACTTAGTCTTCAGATTAAGAGGAAATAATCTTGAATATGAAAAACAATTAGTTCATGCCTTTGAACATTTGGCAGCTGGTATAGAAAATGCCATTTTTTGCAACCTATGAAGTTATTTTTAATGTTACAGCAAGACTCTAAATATATCATTGAGTTCATTTAGTGAAATGTCGACAATAAGCAGAAAATAAGGTCATATAGCTTAAAGGAAGCATGAAATAGTGGCAGAAAGCTAGAGGTCTTTATAATAAAAAGTGATAAATGCATAGTCTAAGATGACAAGACTTGGATAAAATTGACAGATTATGTGGACATTTGATGTAATTCTTACTTACCATATTAACCAGTTATTAACATTTACTATTTCTTAAATGCTGACCTCAGGTTATAATTTAGTATAAAACCTAGTTTGTGGAGGCTAGATCCCTGTCTTTGCCATCTTTTCTTTAATGAGTTGCTGTCTTAACATGCTAGACACCTAAATAAGTGAATGTTCTCTCACACTAGTTGTGTGTCTTTATAAGTTCAATATCCATATAGTTAGGTGCTTCTCTGCAATTTTGTTGATTTTGCCCTACCCCAGAGTAATTGGTTTCAATACATGAGAAGATGTGGCCTGATTCCAAAGGACTTGGTATCCGTGTAAGTGACCATTTAAACTGATACTAGGTATTTTGGAATCTGATTTCCAGTGTAAGTCTATTTATAGAGGCCTTACACTGAAATAAGTTGCTTACACTGAGAGTACGTCTTTCGGAATTAGGGCAGACTTGCACTGAGAGCACCTCTTTTGGAATAAAACCCATGATCTTGTATATGACCTATCTTATTATTATCCATGCGCTTTATAAATGAGATATTGAAGGATGGTACTGAGTGAAATTTATTGGAGTAGAGACTTAGCAAAGATAAGCCCCAACCATTTTCCTATCAGGAATGAAGGACTCTATTCTGTATGCCATTGATAGCAACATTCTCATTTTGTGTTAACATTCATTTTATGATGTAAAATGGGTAAAAGTATGTGAAGGAAGAAAACAACAAGGGAAATGAAAACAAAACAAGAGATATTTTCTCATTTAATGACCTATCTAACTGCAGTTTCAGCCATAGCACACTTGGTTCTGGTGTGGGGAAATCAGAAAGTTTTGGTTTCTATTACCTCAAGAGTTTTGTTTCATGTTCCATCAGTGTTACTGAATTGTGGCATAAGGGGTATGCTGCATTACTGAGGTGAGATCAAATGGTAAACTGAATTATCGTTGCAGGCAGCTATAACATGTCCCATGATAGTAGCTGAAAACAGTATGGTTTAAATATTTGTATTAAAAACAACAAGACATGTTTAACAGAACACAAAAAAGTCCTGCTAGGGAAAATATTGAAAAAAACAAGGCCCTGAAATCTTCAAAACCCAAAGATAAATAAACAAATAAAATAAATCAAAATGTCATGTATTCAGCTACATCATTTCACAATACTTGATGTATTTTTTCTTTCTAAGAAGAACTTCTACCTTCTGTTTAATCAGAGTCCCTCTAAATATTCTCCACAAAACTTCTACATTTTTATTAATATGTAGAAAATAAGACAAATGTCTACTAATCCACTACACATCCAGCATAGGTGTGCACCAATAGTGAGGCACACAATCCTACACACCAACCCTGGCAGTTCATCACAGGTGATAAATTCACCAACTTCACCACTACTCAAAGAGGAAACCACTGGCCTATCCTCCGGGACAGAACTACCTGATGGCCGAGGTAGTGCAGTGGCAGCAGAGGTGGTGCTGTCAAGTTGCATCCCAGACATGCTAGTCCTCGGTGCTGTAGCCAGTGGAGTAGGTGGAGGAGGATCCTGTGGGACAGGCCTACCCCACTGTGCTGTGGAGAAAAAAAAAGACAGTGTATTAAAAAAAAAAAAAAAGTTTGGGGTGAGAGAAAAAAAGATGAATAACATTAGTAACTTCATATGTGACATACAAAATGTTGATAAAATTATTTGACTCTGTTCGGTTACCTTTACTTTTAAGACTACAAAACTCCTAACACATGTATTTATTACTTTTAAGACTACACAGTTCATTACAGATGCACACTGTAGTAAAGACTGCAGCGCTTATATGTATTGCGCATATGCATGTCCCCACATTATACTGATTACAGTTTACAGCAGGCTATTTGTGCCACTGGTATACAGGCCTGAAGTTGCATTGCAAATATTATGAAAACGTAACAGTATTAAATAGTTGGGAAGTGTGTTTTTCCATCCACAACCTCTGACTACTCTCTAATACTGTACAGTTATTTTGTCCTACAGACTAATGCATGCATAGTTTCTTTTTACAGATGAGAGATGCATGCTCACTTTTATTTAAGAATATGGAACCGTTGATTTGTACTACAGACTAAGGCATGATACTTTCTTCTACAGTTGTAATATGCATGCTCAATTTGATATAACTGTATTAAATACCAAATTAGCTGTCTTCAACCTTTAATGTTAAATAACAGTACTGTTCTGATACATGCATACCACATGCTTCTTGCATCCTTGCCAGTCTTGTGGCATGGGTCCTCACATTAACAGCTCTCTCCATGGCAGCTGTGGAAAAAACAGAACAAAATACCATTGTGAATACCAGTCTCAGCCGTTTTCAGTTTTAAGTCTACAAGTAGTCACTGTAATTGATACTTACACATTTGTGGGGTGTTCCTGGTCCTAAATTCCCTGATCCAATGATTGAGGGTATCCCTCTTCCTCCTTCGGAGATCGTTGAAGTAGTGTTGACGTTGTTCACCAGTGTGGGGGATACCCATAACACTGGTCAAAGCACTGGGAACAACTATTCTAGGCTTCAGATTTGTATTTTGAGCCTGAATAGGGTAAGGATGTCCATGGCGTTTGAGACTTATGAAGACATTTTATATGAGTATGGCATTCATGGACAGTTTAAGATATGGAGACTTTGCCCACCCTTGTCCTGCTACTTAATTTGGGCTTTATCTCCCTATGCCACTGAAGTGGCTACATTAAGGGATCTCTTAAGCATTTTCTATGAAAGATAACTCTGACAGGATCATCCATTTTACCCAGTGGGCTACTTTTTTCCCCCTTACTGTTGTCTGCTTTCTGCGATGTCCTGGAACCCCTCAGTGGTTTTCTGCAACCAGCATTCCTGGTATTTGACCATCTGCACCACCAAAGTACTACTAAGAATGTTTCCAAGTTGTGGGGCATTTAGGCAATGGGCACAGATGACATTAGATTGTGCATGTACATCCCATTCTGCCTGCGATGGAAAACATTTCAGTTTATGTCCTACATATAATCCCACCCCATACACCTTTTGTGCAATGACATCAGTACAGAGCATGCCAGTAGACAATCTGTAGGTGCATTTCATCTCCTTTGCTTAAGTCTAGCGTCCCCTGCTGAAGTCTGTTGTCCCCAAGAATCTGTCATTGAAACAAAAGATCCCTCCTTCTTCCCAGGGAGGTTAGCAGTCAATTACCATTGCATCCCTACCCTGCCAACTGACTCTTCGGGGTACAGGTCATAATGGTAACAGTCAAGGCTCCTTCCCTCTGCACCATGGACTCAGCCTCAGTGGCCTATACACATTAGAATTCAATGATTCTAACATCTCATAAAATGCATCATGTCCTAGTTGTGGGAACATACCCCATTTAAGTTACTTGTGGGCAGTCTTAAGATAGAAATGCATGCAGAATCTATTCGATAAAACAATTCTCCTTCATTAGCTTTTGAGCCAGTGGATAGTAGATTATGGGGAAAGCAAATTATTGCTCTTGCAAGGAATGGGAAACATAGGGGCCCAGGTAAACAGGGTTAAAAACAGTTGCACAGTCAACACAGCTGAAAAAAAAACGTAAAATGATTCATAACAAACCCTCATTTCAGCACTCAATATTTATCATATTCTGGTGGGGCTGTTGTTCTAAAATGCACAATGCATGACAAATGTATTTAACATACACCAAACTAATCATACAAAAAGGTTGCTTTCATTAATGCTTCCTCACTGCACTCAAGAAAAAGGGCATACAAGATTCCTAGTTGGATTAAGATATCTCCAGATTAAAAGTGATTGTATTCCAGGGCTATGACATCATGGGTAAGAAAATCTTTGCACTACATAGTTTGGCATTTAATTAAGCAATTGTCTATTAAATGTCTTTATTAAATGACCCAGAAAGCAGTGTCACAATATGTAAGTTTATACATTTTCTTCCCTAGTGCACAGATCTGACTTTAAAACCAAGGCTGAACAGGTACTGAGACAGATGAAATCAATTTTATCCAGTGTGTGTGAGCATATATAAGTTATTATAGTAACTGTAAAATATATCAGTTTTATCCAGTGTGTGTGAGCATATATAAGTTATTATAGTAACTGTAAAATATATCAATTTTATCCAGTGTGTGTGAGCATATATAAGTTATTATAGTAACTGTAAAAGATATAAAAGACAAATCTGGTTAGAGTAATATCTGCATTCATTCAGTGTTGGGAAAGCTCAACCCACTATATTAAAAATTCATACATCTAATTTAAAATAATTGTGGATTAGCCCCGTCTGCTGAACAGAGACGTTCCCACCTGGCAGGAAGTTGCTCTTCTTCTTTACATTATCATCCATTTCACATTTCCTCGGGCAATTCCAAAGAAATCATGGTGTGTCAGCACAAAAAAAAAACTTTCTAGCCTTTCTGGGACATGTAGATAAGTTCTAAGGCATCCAACACCTACACATTGTTAAAAGATGCAGTAATGTCATGGTACAGACCTGACAACTAACTCTTAAGGAAAATCTAAGAGTTCAGTCAATTTGCAGCTTTACAACTGTCTGAAAAATCACCTTATTAAAAAGTGCACTGCAGAATTCTTGGAAGTACAAATTCAACATAAAGTTACTCTGATTCTCAGAAGAAAACACACTGTAGTCAGAATTAGTTCCTATAATCATTTAATCTGCAGTAGACTGACAATCTATGAACACACATATATGTGCACACATTATATAGGTATTTGTATGCATATGCAGTATTTATATATATCTCTGTGTGTGTGTGTGTGTGTGTGTGTGTGTGTGTGTGTGTGTGTGTGTGTGTGTGTGTGTGTGTGTGTGTGTGTGCGTATATAAAATATTATATATCATATATATTAATGACAGAAAAATAGTTATAGACACACACACACACACACACACACACACACACACACACACACACACACACACACACACACACAAACACACACAAACTCACATATACATGTATCATTTAGAGGGGATGGTGAGTGATAACAGTTCCAAGACAAAAATCATTTAAAGAAATAATAAAAACTGTCTGGTTAGGAACACTGCAAAACTTTATAACAAAATAAAATTTTCTATTTGTACTACCATAGTAACATGATGTGGCTAAGGAAAAACAGAATACTGTCAGTTATAAAGCTTGAATAAATCCTATATTGGGATGGATGGCTAAGCTTAAAAAGGCACTTGTGATCATTATCCTAGTATATACCTATGTTCCTATGAATCTGTATAATACAAAGTTCACGTCTAGTCTGGTCCTATAAAACAGGATTTTGGATTTCCTGATATTAACACGACTATTAAAATGTATTATTGTTAAGAGGAAACAAACATATTATAGGACTATATCCTTACTTACACTGAGACATTCTCCTTGTGAAAGGTTGTGTAGTACCATGTAGCTAATGTGAAAGGTTGTGTAGTACCATGCAGCTAATGTGCCGTCTGATCAAGCACGCTACATAGAGTTCAACTACACTTGCATAAGATGGACTGGGTATGGACATTACTGCCCTGACACACAAGGAGAAACACTAGAGAACTACAGCAAAAAAGAGTCTTAGTGTAAGATAAGATAGTTCAGAAGTTTCCCACAGAGAGGAAAATGATTTTGTTTTTACTTATGTCTCCTTTGACAATCAGACTGTTGACCCATTTGTTTCTCTCTGGGGAGAGGCCAGCAGTTTTGTTAATCCCTGGAATGAGAATTGTATGGGATGGGAGTTGTGCCATGATCCATATTTTGTTTTCTGTTTTTTTTTTTTACTTGTTCTTTAAAGCCCTGTCTTTCCTGTGCATGATCATTGGCATATAGTGCATCTTTGTGATAGACAGTCATGTCTCCATGTGACATTCTTCCCTTTTAGATGGGTGTACCCATGTGGTCCTCAGCATTTACTATGGAATCTTCCACTGTCAGTGTTCCCTGATCACATTCTCTTCCCCCAAAGAGAGAGAGGTGACCAGACTCATGTCTCTTCATTTCTATCCTCCCTACATCGACCTGAATAGGCTCCCAAATCACATGTCAGACTAGAGTCATTGGTCATAATCTACTGTCTATGCCATCAGAGCTGGTTAGACTGGAAACTGAAAGTTGGAAAACCAGAATCGTCCAGTCACTCACCTCTGTTACCCACTAACCACCTCTGTGAATATAAGGACAGGTGATATGCCAATGATCTTTCCCGAGATACAAATACTTAAACAATTCACTTATCTCTTAAAATATTGTAGCATGATTTCTAATATTTCAAGTTACTTTCAACTGATCATCACCAGTAAAACTCCATTTTATTTGCTGCTAAAGGTCATCCAGTGTAAACAGCTTATAATATATACATTGATCCTGTTATTCATAGATATAGTATGCATATGCAGATAAGCATTCTGCACAGTAGTTACAGTATGTTGCCATGAATTGACACAATTTACAGACATAGGTTGTGGTAGCCAACAACAATATATGGCAGATATCTGAATTAGTTTTATTGCCCAAAAGAGCTCATATTATACCACTGTGTATTGTGTGAGTCTGTTCATGTGATGGAAGAAGTACTGATTAGCATGATAGACCTAAACATCACAGCAGTCAAAGTTAAGTTAGAAAGGTAAGCAGCACCATGCAAGGTAGCTATGAGTAGCTACTTAGTAAGGTACCTACACTTACCTAAACTACTTTTCCTTGGAGTGATGTGCTCTGCTGTCATGCCTAGGAGTGATTCCACATTACTGATGTGTGCTAACCCTAACTCTAACCTAAATCCAACCCTGCCCACTAGGCTGCTAAATGGGTCTACTTCAGAAGACTGAAAAAACAAAAGATTGAATCCCAAAAGACTGAAAATTCAAAATACTGAATGATGGAATTTGCCCCTTCTCTACTGTTGTGTGATCTTGGCGATGAAAATATTTAGCTATCAGGGGGTGTGGAGGTGCAGGGGGGCTTATCCCCTGCATTAAAATGTGTTTAGTATTTTGAATTTTCAGTCTTTTGTGATTCATTCTTTTGGTTTGTCAGTCTTCTGAAGTATTCCCTGCTAAACACCTTTTATCAAACAGTACCATTAAACAAGAAACACACAAACACACACACACACACACTCACACGCACCCACACACACAAACTCGCACGCACTCGCATGCACTCGCACACACATGCACACACATGCACACACACACACACACACACACACACACACACACACACACACACACACACACACACACACACACACACACTCCAAGCATACAAACATATCTGTCCCCTTCACTAGGCTTTGCTGTAGCCCTAACCCGCAAACACTTGCATATATACACACACACACACAGACATGCACACACTCTCACACATACTCACCACAATTTTGAAACTTTCATGATAAAAAAAAGTTTTGGCATTACCACCTACTCCCACCTACCTTACTTTTGACATTGCATCCTTTGGTTATTCAAGCATTAGACAAAGCATTAATTTGACAAATCCTGACAATAGAGAATACTTGAAAAAAAATTTGACTAAAATTACTATACCCATAGATATATATTTCAGCACACAAATACACACACATGCATACACACACACACACACACACACACACACACACACACACACACATATTTTTATGTAGCTGATTATGTAGCTCTCATTGATTTAAGCCAAAATTTACCTGTTTTGTTGATATGCTTTTGTCAACAGAACAGATGATTGACAGTTGTGTGAAAATGGACAATCCCCAGGGTTGAGCAATATGCCATTTCTCCAGGATTGTGCAGTCTCAGGCTTGAAATAATTAAGTAGCGGGGGGGGGGGGGGGCTTGCCTTTCTGTAAAAATGCTGTTTTATTATTTCCGTGCTCTAAGGATTAGCCTTGGTGGATGTGCAGAAGTATGTCATGTCAACCTACAATGAAGGCATAGCAGCTGTTTGGTGATATGCATATTGGTTAATTGCATACTTCATTTAAATGCATAGCTGTCTCAAATCCTGAGTGGTTCACTCCTATATTATTTACTCCACATAACTACATAGTCCAGTACAGCTGCTCACTGTAACCGGGGGTATTTACGTGTATGTACTTTGTCATTACGTGATCATTACGTGAGCAAGAAGTCTTTGGTTATCAAAGGGATATTGTATGCTTCTGAGCTTCCAAAAACCATGTTGCCTGTTTTTTTTTTTGTTTTGCTTATACTATTTATTGCACTTTTTATTGCCTTTTGCTTACTTTAATACTGTATTTATATACTGTGTACTAATCTACATTGTTGTACTCCAACTGTCTGCCTTACTGTGTCTGTTAAATCAAATTGTATTGCTGTTTTCACTGTTTATTAACCTCTTTTTGCTATTTTCACTGTTTAAGTATTTCATGATGTTTTCACTGTTACAAAGCAATCTGTTCGTCTTGTTCTGGATTTCCTGCCAAGCAATGTTGCAAATGACTTGTTAGCAATTTAAAACATTCTTTAGATTCTCCTTGCTGATTTTCTGCTGTTTTAAAATTTTCTTTTAGTGTCTCACTACTATTTTCCTGTTGTGTTAAACATTATCTAGTGGTTGCCACTGGAACTAGGGTAACTAGTAGCTGTAGCATAGTCCAGATACAGGTTTGCTGCATCTGGGTCTGTTTGTAGTAGCTGTTTGTTCTGAGCACATTTTCCATGCCATCTGGGATTGGAAGGAGGCCTTTCTGCACTCTAGTGAAAGGATTGTGCTGATTGGAAGCTGTCTAGTGAAGGGTGTTTGGTCTGGGGCTTGGAATAAACATCCCCACTGGTCCTTTTGAACCTTTTTAAAGTTTTTTTTTTCAAGTTTTTAGCTTTTGTTTTTAAACCCTGCATTTGAACATGTTTCTGCTTGTTTGTACTGAGTTGAACTCAAGTGGGTTACCAGCCACAACTCTGGGCTGAGATACCAGATGACTAGAGGCTTTTGAGCTTCCAAATCTATAAGTTGCCTGTTTTATGTTTATTTATACTATTTACTGCACTTTTTATTGACTATCACCCACTTTACTATGGTATTTATATAATGTGTACTAATTTACAGTGTTGTACTGCAATTATTTGCCTTACTGCGTTTGTTAAATCACATTTTATTGCTGTTTTCACCGTTTACTAAGCTCTTTTTTGCTATTTTCACTGTTTGTCAAGTATTGCTGGTGTTTCTCACCATTGCAAAGCAATCACTTCTGCTTGTTCTGAATTTCCCACCAACAAGTGTTATAGAAACTGATTTGTTAGCTGTTTAAAACATTCTTTACAGTCTCCTAGCTGATTTTCTGCTGTTTTAAACAGTTTAGTGCCTCACTGCTGTTTTTCTGTTGTGTAAAACATTTTTTAGTGGTTCCTGCCAAAACTAGGGTAGCTAGTTGCTGTAGCATAGTCCAGAAACAGGTATGCTGGGGTCTGTCTCTAGTGGCTCTTTGTTCTGAGCACGTTTTCCAGGACATCTTGGATTGATTGGAAGGGGCCTTTCTGCACTCTAGTGAGAGGACTGTGTTGATTGGAACCTGTCTATTGAAGGGTGGTTGAGCTAGGGCCTGGAATAAGCATTCTCGTTGGTCCTTTTGAACCTTTTTAAAGTTTTATTTTTTTAAGCCCTGCATTTGAGCAGGTTTCTGCTTGTTTGCGCATCATGCACTGACGTGCAATTGTGTGCCATAGCCGGACAGATTAACTCAACAGTTTTTCCCTTAGTTGTAACTGTAGCACATTAATGTAGCCCTCATACGTAATACTTTCCCAGACAAAGGAATGCTGCTGGTGAGCTGAAACCTATTAAACTACTAAAAAAAAAAAAAACAAACAAACAAATAAAAAAAACCCAGGCAGAAATACTTATCCACTGAGCTCCTCCATGATTGATCTTAAACCCGCCAGTCTTCAACCTAGCATTATGGACATTTGGACCACCCTTGTTTCTCCTGCCAATCTTGTTGACTTGAGTCTCTTGAGACAGTGTAGCAATTGCCTCATGTTCATCAACAACCCTCTACTAACTCTCTCTAGTAGAGAATGTGAGAGATGTAGTTATGCCAAGAATCTTGAATCCATACTCTGTCGCACTTAAAACAGTAACATGGAAGAGGTTGTCAACCCACCTACCACTACACATCCACATAGTACCACTATTCATACCCATAAACCGCATCCAGCACAAAAATCCACATATACTGAGGTCCTCTCAAAAAAACTACCGAGACACCAGAGACCTCCAAAACACAAGACTGCTACAACTAACACAGTTCCCACAGCAGTCATGACAAATAGCAACACCAGTGTCTCAGCTGGTAAGGCATAACACTGAAAAAACAAATTTTTTAGTGATTGGATACTGAATAATGAGACACACGGATGTCCCACTCACCAAGTTGGACAAGGAGAAAGTTACAGTCAGCTGCCTGTCTGATGCCAGGATTTGTCAGATCATGCACGCACTCAGCTCTCTCAGCAACAAGTAGCATTAAGAATTTGTCATAGTTCACAATGGAGTGAATGACCTGAAACATACCTCACTGGACTGTATGAAGAGACATGCCTCAGAGAGTACCCCAGCTTTGCGAGGCTACAATGCCTTCCACACCTTCACACTGCAAAATGAACATGTGAGAACCAAAGGAGGCAGTGTTTCTATCTATATTAGACGTAAATTCACCTCCTGTCAAGTTAGACCAGACAACTCCATGGAGTTACTCCAAGTTTAGGTTATGGTAGGTTAGATCCCCATTCAAGTCATAGCCAGTTATAGCTCCCCCATGGGTCATGATGCACACAAAGCCTACTTGACAAAACTGGAGACAATCCAAATATTACTGAACACTCTAGTTATGGGAGATTTCAATTATCCCACCATCAACTGGGAAACCTCTGCTATCCCTAACCCACTAGTGCAAAAGTTCCTTGATTTTTTTAACTGTATGCCCTGGAACAAACTGTTCCTACCCCAACAAGAGGCAAAAACATACTAGATTTGGTCCTCACTCACATATCAAATGGATGTACTACCGCTACTGTCAGACCCTCGTTAGTTAAATCTGACCACAGATCAGTCACCTTCGAGCTGACACTAACACCAGAACTCACAAAGGACAAAATTAGACTAAAAAACTTCACCAAGGCATACTCTACCCTCCTACATAAAGGAATAAATGCCTTCTGAGCCCCAACCCCAGCTGGAAGTGGTAACTACACTAGAGCTTACACTAAAGCCATGAACAATCACTTACATAAGTGTATAGACTTGGCTGTACTAGAAAGAATCAAAGCCATAGCCCCAGGTAAAAACAAGACACCATGGTGGATATCCAGCATCAACAGACTTTACAATAAGCACAAAAAGTTACTGTCCATGAAAACAAAGGCAAGACCACAACAATGCAGAAGCACCCTCCTCAGCCTCAACAGGCAAATAAGACAACTTGTCAAATCCTCTAAGGGCCTCATTGAAAAAAAATTAGTTAGCACAACCAAGGATAGCCAAAAGGTCTTTTACAGTTACATATATAGCTAAAAGGTAGGACCTAATCATGTGTAGAACTAGTGACCAGTGGTGTCACACACTCTGACCCCAGAGATAGCAAACCTGCTAGTGGACAGATTTGGTGAAAATTTCACCCCCTATCCCCTCCAAATATATCACAAACTTTGCCCCTTCTCCTCCCCCCTACATATCTGAAGAACAGGTCAACAAAGCCTTGTCCAAGGCAAAAAATACAGCCTTTGTGGGACCAGACGGCATCCTAGGCTGTCTTCTAAACATAAGAACAGGCTCACGGAAGTCACTCAGATAGGATTTATTGACCACAAACAAAATAAAATAAAATAAATAGAAACTCAACGAAAAAGAATATAGTACTTAGCGCTTTCACCCTGTAAAACAAAAGGAAGGGATCTCTGGAAGAGCTCGATGAATTTATTGTATTTTTAGAGACTACATCACCTTTCCTAAGATTTACTAGTCACATACAGGGCAAAACATGTGAGTTTTTAGATGTTCTTTTTTATGACAAGAATGGTATATTAGAGTCCAACATTTTTAGGAAAAAGACTTATTCAAATTCCTTCCTACACTACAGTAGTTGTCACCCACACTTTCAAAAGAAGAACCTTGTGAAGGGACAAATGGTGAGATTATCTCGTATAGTGAGTGAGGATGACAGATTTGAACAGGAACTAGAAGTCCTTACTAACATGTTTTTGGATAGGGGATACCCAGTTTATTTATTAAAACAGCTAAAAGAGGAAGTTACAAAGAAAAGGTACACTATATTTAGACCCATTATTAAGTATGGTCTATGGAACAGCCAGAACGACAACGTAGGCATTAATAGAAGAGATGCCTTTGTATTACCCTACAACGAACAATCACAAGGTATTGTCAAAATATTGAAAGACTGTTGGATTAGTGTTTGTAACAACAAAGAAGAGTTCTACCTTACGATAGGATCTGTTCCTAGGATTAGTTTTAGCTGGGGCATGAATTTAAAAGAGTACATGGAACACAATAGTAGGGAGCACACATTCAATATGTCTAAAATGAACAAATGTGGGTTTTGTAAATGTTGCAAGTTTATAAACGATGGACCGTATGTCATGGTTCATGGATATGGGAAATCCATTAGATGTGCAGGACACTGCAACTGCAACACAAACATGGTGATTTATTTAGCCTCATGTACATCATGCCCACCATTCTATGTAGGAAAAACTAAAAGGAAATTAAAGGAACGTGTAATGGAACACAATAGAGACATTAAAAACAAAAGAATTGTGAATTCCTTATATGTTCACAGCACTAAATGTCACAATTTTAAGAGATTCATATTCTTTGTCATAGACAGAATTTCAACAGAAACTCACAAAGGAGGTGACTTTAATGTTTTACTGGAAGCCAGAGAATGTATTTGGCAGTTGAGATTAAATGCAGGTTCATTGCCAGGTATTAATGATCACATCTCTATATCTAGTATTTTAAAACTAAAATCTCAAGTTATTTAATACAACACAAAGTTATATAAAATATGCTAACAATACATAGAATTTTTATAAATATTTTTACATAAATTATCTGTTTTTATACAAGAGATATTTATTATATTTTCCAACTATCAATGACAATAGTTCATATTTATTTATATTTATATTTATATATTTATATATTTATACACATATATTTATTAACTTTGTAGTATATACACAAATATGGGTTATTGTAGACAAATCAATAGAATGTGTTATTCAGTTTAGTTTTATTATAACTACATCCCTGTTTAAGAAACATATATTAAATTATATATATTTATATGTATTTTAATCTTTTATAGTACAAAAATTATGGTGAAACCTCTTAGTTTGTTCAAATCTCTATTTTGTTTATATGTATGCTTTATTTATTATTTGTATTTATACATTGGTATGAATGTTAGCAGCATTATTAGTTATTATTATAGGCTAAGTGATTATTTTAGGTGTAGTGAGGCAATACATGTTATGACAACCAGACAAAAAATGTTTATATTAGTGGATATATTATTTTATATACTATTACATTGATGCATACTGAAACGATGTATGTTTTTTTTTAAATTTCTGATTGTTCCTTGTTAATTGCACAACCAACCAGAGATGACATTGGATACTGGCTTTTATTTAAATATAGAACATTGAAATTTGTATTAGTACTCTGAAGATGCCCTTTTGTTTTACAGGGTGAAAGCGCTAAGTACTATATTCTTTTTCGTTGACTTTCTATTTATTTTATTTTATTTTGTTTGTGGTCAATAAATCCTATCTGAGTGACTTCCGTGAGCCTGTTCTTATGTTTTAACAGTTTTGCGTAGTTACATTGTTTTTCGAGTTGGCAAGGGCTCAGGATTGTTTGCTTGGCGAAGGTTTCTTGATCCACTTACATTACGTTGGAATTACTGGTTTGACTCTTCACATTACGTTGGAATTTCTGGTTTGACTCTTCACTACACCGTTGTTTTTTGACTGAAAATTTTCTATGGAGCAGTTGCTAATACAGCATTTGGAAGCTACACAGCGTTTATTGCTAGCTGTAAAGGATTTATGTGTTAACAAACAACAAGAATGCAACGTTACTTTAACGGAGACACAGGAGCAAATATATACGCTGCACTCTATGCCTGGTGCTTCACCAACCCATCCGTCGGCTAGTCATTGTTCACCTGGTTCAATTGGAGGAGGAAACAACAGTAGTACTAGAAGTAGTACTAGAAATCCAAAGGTAGCTATTCCACCTTCAACCCTGTGTTGAATGCTGGAGACAGTAATAAGGTACTGTTCAACAATATAAAATGTTACACTAATTTAAAAGACATTCTACAAGCTCCGAGTCTTTCAACTGTGGTTAAATCTAACATTAAAGACATGGGTAGTTTGAATCAACAGTTCTCCGATGTTGAAAAGACATTAAAGCAGTTCAAAACGCTACAAATGGATAATGCCTTTTTAGAGAGATCTATAGAGCTTGAACAAGTTCCAAAGGGACTAAGAATTTTTAAACTGCCATTTGGTTTTGAACTTGATAATGAATTGTGTGATGAATTGTTTAAATTATTTGACAAAACTGGTTTGGATTTATTGCGATTAATTATAAGAAACAACAATATTAAATTAAACAAATTGAATTTAGTTTTAACAGATTTAGACAAAAGTATAAGGAAAGATTTACTTTTTGAAGTTAATAAACATCATTTAGACAGTATTCTTAACAACATGGATAAATTTGTCATGAGAGGTTTAGAATATAAAAATAAGAAACTTTTAAGGGATGGTCATGATTACAGCAACAAACAGGTTTATACACATTTTAAAGAATTTAAGAATTTAAGACAGAAACAATATCCAGAGGTAGAAGAATTTGTTCAGGACACTGGACGTGATAGAGATGGATATAAAGTTGACAGAAATCAGGACAATAGAAAGAGAAGTGTAGTTGACCCTGAGTTTGACAATGTTTTTAGAGGAACCTGTACTGAGGAGGTCCAAAAGGTTACGCGACCGGTATCAGGGACCACCATGGTACCCAACACAGTACAGGAACTTCCAAACAAACAGAAAGAATCCACAGTATCATTAAACAATGATGCATTAAATGAATTGACTATTCTTTGTAATATATCAAATTCTGAAGGAACAGATATGACAACATTATTTGAAGTTATATGTGAGAATGGGGACACTGCCAACATGGCAGCAGACATATTATATCCCTCTGTAGATTCAAATTGTTTAGAAGAAAGAACAACTGAATCATTCATTGTTAACGTAGATGGATTTACCTTGTACAACTACACAGGTACGCATTTTGGCACTGAATATGTCTCCTTATTTAAGATAGGTTTTACATTTGTTCCGAATTTTAAATATGACATAGGCAGAATTCTTATCAATTTCAAGGTCTATACTAGGTTATTAAATCTAAAGATGTTTTTTTCTAACCAAGCTAACAGAATTGAACCGGATACAGGAAGTTTTACTTTAAAAAGAAGCAGTACATTTATTCCACCCCAGAACCCTTTGATGCAGATTTTTGAGATGTTATGTGAGACACAACTACGAAGGGAGTTGAAAAAACATATAGTAATGGATGACAATCTCACTCAAGCTGAAAGATTTTGTTTAAGAGAATTGAGTACCAAGAAAAAATATAGAGTGATGAAACCAGACAAAGGTGGTGGGGTTGTTATTATGACAGAGACAGATTACATTAATAGAATGACTGATTTATTGAATGATGATGATACCTATGGGAAAGTATCCAAATATGAGATTAATCAAGCCTACACTAAGATAGACTGGATATTATTAGATTATATGTTGGAAGGAATCACTGACAAAGATGAATACGATTATTTTACAGTAGAGCATCCAATAACTCCTTCTGTTTTTGGTATTCCTAAAACACACAAGGCCTTTTAGACCGATAGTTTCAGCAAAGGGGTCCAAACTCGAAGCAGTAGCCAAGTATATAGATTACAACTGTAAGGGTATTCTAAACTCATTTCCTCACATAATCAAGAATTCGTGGCACTGTATTGACATGGTGAGGCAGTACAACAAAGAACACGACATGGATAATATTGTTATGGTTACCATAGACGTTATTAATTTGTTTTCTGTGATTCCACATGATTTGGGACTGGCAATGTTTGAAGCTACCCTAGAGAAGTACAGTGGATTACATATATTAAAACAAAATTGTTGGTAGAACTAATGGAAATCGTTTTATTAAACAATTATATGTACATGGAAGGAGAATATTACAAACAGTTGACGGGCGTAGCAATGGGTGCAAGATGTGCACCCATTTATGCGAATCTAGAACTGGCTCAATGGGAAACTAATCATATTTTTACATCTAACTATTGGTCCAACATTACATTTTATGCTAGATATCTGGATGACATCATCTTGTTTTGGAAGGGATCTCTGGAAGAGCTCGATGAATTTATTGTATTTTTAGAGACTACATCACCTTTCCTAAGATTTACTAGTCACATACAGGGCAAAACATGTGAGTTTTTAGATGTTCTTTTTTTTGACAAGAATGGTATATTAGAGTCCAACATTTTTAGGAAAAAGACTTATTCAAATTCCTTCCTACACTACAGTAGTTGTCACCCACACTTTCAAAAGAAGAACCTTGTGAAGGGACAAATGGTGAGATTATCTCGTATAGTGAGTGAGGATGACAGATTTAAACAGGAACTAGAAGTCCTTACTAACATGTTTTTGGATAGGGGATACCCAGTTTATTTATTAAAACAGCTAAAAGAGGAAGTTACAAAGAAAAGGTACACTATATTTAGACCCATTATTAAGTATGGTCTATGCAACAGCCAGAACGACAACGTAGGCATTAATAGAAGAGATGCCTTTGTATTACCCTACAACGAACAATCACAAGGTATTGTCAAAATATTGAAAGACTGTTGGATTAGTGTTTGTAACAACAAAGAAGAGTTCTACCTTACGATAGGATCTGTTCCTAGGATTAGTTTTAGCTGGGGCATGAATTTAAAAGAGTACATGGAACACAATAGTAGGGAGCACACATTCAATATGTCTAAAATGAACAAATGTGGGTTTTGTAAATGTTGCAAGTTTATAAACGATGGACCGTATGTCATGGTTCATGGATATGGGAAATCCATTAGATGTGCAGGACACTGCAACTGCAACACAAACATGGTGATTTATTTAGCCTCATGTACATCATGCCCAGCATTCTATGTAGGAAAAACTAAAAGGAAATTAAAGGAACGTGTAATGGAACACAATAGAGACATTAAAAACAAAAGAATTGTGAATTCCTTATATGTTCACAGCACTAAATGTCACAATTTTAAGAGATTCATATTCTTTGTCATAGACAGAATTTCAACAGAAACTCACAAAGGAGGTGACTTTAATGTTTTACTGGAAGCCAGAGAATGTATTTGGCAGTTGAGATTAAATGCAGGTTCATTTCCAGGTATTAATGATCACATCTCTATATCTAGTATTTTAAAACTAAAATCTCAAGTTATTTAATACAACACAAAGTTATATAAAATATGCTAACAATACATAGAATTTTTATAAATATTTTTACATAAATTATCTGTTTTTATACAAGAGATATTTATTATATTTTCCAACTATCAATGACAATAGTTCATATTTATTTATATTTATATTTATATATTTATATATTTATACACATATATTTATTAACTTTGTAGTATATACACAAATATGGGTTATTGTAGACAAATCAATAGAATGTGTTATTCAGTTTAGTTTTATTATAACTACATCCCTGTTTAAGAAACATATATTAAATTATATATATTTATATGTATTTTAATCTTTTATAGTACAAAAATTATGGTGAAACCTCTTAGTTTGTTCAAATCTCTATTTTGTTTATATGTATGCTTTATTTATTATTTGTATTTATACATTGGTATGAATGTTAGCAGCATTATTAGTTATTATTATAGGCTAAGTGATTATTTTAGGTGTAGTGAGGCAATACATGTTATGACAACCAGACAAAAAATGTTTATATTAGTGGATATATTATTTTATATACTATTACATTGATGCATACTGAAACGATGTATGTTTTTTTTTAAATTTCTGATTGTTCCTTGTTAATTGCACAACCAACCAGAGATGACATTGGATACTGGCTTTTATTTAAATATAGAACATTGAAATTTGTATTAGTACTCTGAAGATGCCCTTTTGTTTTACAGGGTGAAAGCGCTAAGTACTATATTCTTTTCGTTGACTTTCTATTTATTTTATTTTATTTTGTTTGTGGTCAATAAATCCTATCTGAGTGACTTCCGTGAGCCTGTTCTTATGTTTTAACAGTTTTGCGTAGTTACGTTGTTTTTCGAGTTGGCAAGGGCTCAGGATTGTTTGCTTGGCGAAGGTTTCTTGATCCACTTACATTACGTTGGAATTACTGGTTTGACTCTTCACATTACGTTGGAATTTCTGGTTTGACTCTTCACTACACCGTTGTTTTTTGACTGAAAATTTTCTATGGAGCAGTTGCTAATACAGCATTTGGAAGCTACACAGTGTTTATTGCTAGCTGTAAAGGATTTATGTGTTAACAAACAACAAGAATGCAACGTTACTTTAACGGAGACACAGGAGCAAATATATACGCTGCACTCTATGCCTGGTGCTTCACCAACCCATCCGTCGGCTAGTCATTGTTCACCTGGTTCAATTGGAGGAGGAAACAACAGTAGTACTAGAAGTAGTACTAGAAATCCAAAGGTAGCTATTCTACCTTCGAACCCTGTGTTGAATGCTGGAGACAGTAATAAGGTACTGTTCAACAATATAAAATGTTACACTAATTTAAAAGACATTCTACAAGCTCCGAGTCTTTCAACTGTGGTTAAATCTAACATTAAAGACATGGGTAGTTTGAATCAACAGTTCTCCGATGTTGAAAAGACATTAAAGCAGTTCAAAACGCTACAAATGGATAATGCCTTTTTAGAGAGATCTATAGAGCTTGAACAAGTTCCAAAGGGACTAAGAATTTTAAACTGCCATTTGGTTTTGAACTTGATAATGAATTGTGTGATGAATTGTTTAAATTATTTGACAAAACTGGTTTGGATTTATTGCGATTAATTATAAGAAACAACAATATTAAATTAAACAAATTGAATTTAGTTTTAACAGATTTAGACAAAAGTATAAGGAAAGATTTACTTTTTGAAGTTAATAAACATCATTTAGACAGTATTCTTAACAACATGGATAAATTTGTCATGAGAGGTTTAGAATATAAAAATAAGAAACTTTTAAGGGATGGTCATGATTACAGCAACAAACAGGTTTATACACATTTTAAAGAATTTAAGAATTTAAGACAGAAACAATATCCAGAGGTAGAAGAATTTGTTCAGGACACTGGACGTGATAGAGATGGATATAAAGTTGACAGAAATCAGGACAATAGAAAGAGAAGTGTAGTTGACCCTGAGTTTGACAATGTTTTTTTAGAGGAACCTGTACTGAGGAGGTCCAAAAGGTTACGCTGACCGGTATCAGGGACCACCATGGTACCCAACACAGTACAGGAACTTCCAAACAAACAGAAAGAATCCACAGTATCATTAAACAATGATGCATTAAATGAATTGACTATTCTTTGTAATATATCAAATTCTGAAGGAACAGATATGACAACATTATTTGAAGTTATATGTGAGAATGGGGACACTGCCAACATGACAGCAGACATATTATATCCCTCTGTAGATTCAAATTGTTTAGAAGAAAGAACAACTGAATCATTCATTGTTAACGTAGATGGATTTACCTTGTACAACTACACAGGTACGCATTTTGGCACTGAATATGTCTCCTTATTTAAGATAGGTTTTACATTTGTTCCGAATTTTAAATATGACATAGGCAGAATTCTTATCAATTTCAAGGTCTATACTAGGTTATTAAATCTAAAGATGTTTTTTTCTAACCAAGCTAACAGAATTGAACCGGATACAGGAAGTTTTACTTTAAAAAGAAGCAGTACGTTTATTCCACCCCAGAACCCTTTGATGCAGATTTTTGAGATGTTATGTGAGACACAACTACGAAGGAGTTGAAAAACATATAGTAATGGATGACAATCTCACTCAAGCTGAAAGATTTTGTTTAAGAGAATTGAGTACCAAGAAAAAATATAGAGTGATGAAACCAGACAAAGGTGGTGGGGTTGTTATTATGACAGAGACAGATTACATTAATAGAATGACTGATTTATTGAATGATGATGATACCTATGGGAAAGTATCCAAATATGAGATTAATCGAGCCTACACTAAGATAGACTGGATATTATTAGATTATATGTTGGAAGGAATCACTGACAAAGATGAATACGATTATTTTACAGTAGAGCATCCAATAACTCCTTCTGTTTTTGGTATTCCTAAAACACACAAGGCCTTTTAGACTGATAGTTTCAGCAAAGGGGTCCAAACTCGAAGCAGTAGCCAAGTATATAGATTACAACTGTAAGGGTATTCTAAACTCATTTCCTCACATAATCAAGAATTTGTGGCACTGTATTGACATGGTGAGGCAGTACAACAAAGAACACGACATGGATAATATTGTTATGGTTACCATAGACGTTATTAATTTGTTTTCTGTGATTCCACATGATTTGGGACTGGCAATGTTTGAAGCTACCCTAGAGAAGTACAGTGGATTACATATATTAAAACAAAAATTGTTGGTAGAACTAATGGAAATCGTTTTATTAAACAATTATATGTACATGGAAGGAGAATATTACAAACAGTTGATTTGAAAGCAATGGGTGCAAGATGTGCACCCATTTATGCGAATCTAGAACTGGCTCAATGGGAAACTAATCATATTTTTACATCTAACTATTGGTCCAACATTACATTTTATGCTAGATATCTGGATGACATCATCTTGTTTTGGAAGGGATCTCTGGAAGAGCTCGATGAATTTATTGTATTTTTAGAGACTACATCACCTTTCCTAAGATTTACTAGTCACATACAGGGCAAAACATGTGAGTTTTTAGATGTTCTTTTTTTTGACAAGAATGGTATATTAGAGTCCAACATTTTTAGGAAAAAGACTTATTCAAATTCCTTCCTACACTACAGTAGTTGTCACCCACACTTTCAAAAGAAGAACCTTGTGAAGGGACAAATGGTGAGATTATCTCGTATAGTGAGTGAGGATGACAGATTTGAACAGGAACTAGAAGTCCTTACTAACATGTTTTTGGATAGGGGATACCCAGTTTATTTATTAAAACAGCTAAAAAAGGAAGTTACAAAGAAAAGGTACACTATATTTAGACCCATTATTAAGTATGGTCTATGCAACAGTCAGAACGACAACGTAGGCATTAATAGAAGAGATGCCTTTGTATTACCCTACAACGAACAATCACAAGGTATTGTCAAAATATTGAAAGACTGTTGGATTAGTGTTTTTAACAACAAGGAAGAGTTCTGCCTTACGATAGGATCTATTCCTAGGATTAGTTTTAGCCAGGGCATGAATTTAAAAGAGTACATGGAACACAATAGTAGGGAGCACACATTCAATATGTCTAAAATGAACAAATGTGGGTTTTGTAAATGTTGCAAGTTTATAAACGATGGACCGTATGTCATGGTTCATGGATATGGGAAATCCATTAGATGTGCAGGACACTGCAACTGCAACACAAACATGGTGATTTATTTAGCCTCATGTACATCATGCCCAGAATTCTATGTAGGCAAAACTAAAAGGAAATTAAAGGAACGTGTAATGGAACACAATAGAGACATTAAAAACAAAAGAATTGTGAATTCCTTATATGTTCACAGCACTAAATGTCACAATTTTAAGAGATTCATATTCTTTGTCATAGACAGAATTTCAACAGAAACTCACAAAGGAGGTGACTTTAATGTTTTACTGGAAGCCAGAGAATGTATTTGGCAGTTGAGATTAAATGCAGGTTCATTTCCAGGTATTAATGATCACATCTCTATATCTAGTATTTTAAAACTAAAATCTCAAGTTATTTAATACAACACAAAGTTATATAAAATATGCTAACAATACATAGAATTTTTATAAATATTTTTACATAAATTATCTGTTTTTATACAAGAGATATTTATTATATTTTCCAACTATCAATGACAATAGTTCATATTTATTTATATTTATATTTATATTTATATATTTATATATTTATACACATATATTTATTAACTTTGTAGTATATACACAAATATGGGTTATTGTAGACAAATCAATAGAATGTGTTATTCAGTTTAGTTTTATTATAAATACATCCCTGTTTAAGAAACATATATTAAATTATATATATTTATATGTATTTTAATCTTTTATAGTACAAAAATTATGGTGAAACCTCTTAGTTTGTTCAAATCTCTATTTTGTTTATATGTATGCTTTATTTATTATTTGTATTTATACATTGGTATGAATGTTAGCAGCATTATTAGTTATTATTATAGGCTAAGTGATTATTTTAGGTGTAGTGAGGCAATACATGTTATGACAACCAGACAAAAAATGTTTATATTAGTGGATATATTATTTTATATACTATTACATTGATGCATACTGAAACGATGTATGTATTTTTTTAAATTTCTGATTGTTCCTTGTTAATTGCACAACCAACCAGAGATGACATTGGATACTGGCTTTTATTTAAATGTAGAACATTGAAATTTGTATTAGTACTCTGAAGATGCCCTTTTGTTTTACAGGGTGAAAGCGCTAAGTACTATATTCTTTTTCGCTGACTTTCTATTTATTTTATTTTATTTTGTTTGTGGTCAATAAATCCTATCTGAGTGACTTCCGTGAGCCTGTTCTTATGTTTTAACAGTTTTGCGTAGTTACGTTGTTTTTCGAGTTGGCAAGGGCTCAGGATTGTTTGCTTGGCGAAGGTTTCTTGATCCACTTACATTACGTTGGAATTACTGGTTTGACTCTTCACATTACGTTGGAATTTCTGGTTTGACTCTTCACTACACCGTTGTTTTTTGACTGAAAATTTTCTATGGAGCAGTTGCTAATACAGCATTTGGAAGCTACACAGCGTTTATTGCTAGCTGTAAAGGATTTATGTGTTAACAAACAACAAGAATGCAACGTTACTTTAACGGAGACACAGGAGCAAATATATACGCTGCACTCTATGCCTGGTGCTTCACCAACCCATCCGTCGGCTAGTCATTGTTCACCTGGTTCAATTGGAGGAGGAAACAACAGTAGTACTAGAAGTAGTACTAGAAATCCAAAGGTAGCTATTCCACCTTCGAACCCTGTGTTGAATGCTGGAGACAGTAATAAGGTACTGTTCAACAATATAAAATGTTACACTAATTTAAAAGACATTCTACAAGCTCCGAGTCTTTCAACTGTGGTTAAATCTAACATTAAAGACATGGGTAGTTTGAATCAACAGTTCTCCGATGTTGAAAAGACATTAAAGCAGTTCAAAACGCTACAAATGGATAATGCCTTTTTAGAGAGATCTATAGAGCTTGAACAAGTTCCAAAGGGACTAAGAATTTTTAAACTGCCATTTGGTTTTGAACTTGATAATGAATTGTGTGATGAATTGTTTAAATTATTTGACAAAACTGGTTTGGATTTATTGCGATTAATTATAAGAAACAACAATATTAAATTAAACAAATTGAATTTAGTTTTAACAGATTTAGACAAAAGTATAAGGAAAGATTTACTTTTTGAAGTTAATAAACATCATTTAGACAGTATTCTTAACAACATGGATAAATTTGTCATGAGAGGTTTAGAATATAAAAATAAGAAACTTTTAAGGGATGGTCATGATTACAGCAACAAACAGGTTTATACACATTTTAAAGAATTTAAGAATTTAAGACAGAAACAATATCCAGAGGTAGAAGAATTTGTTCAGGACACTGGACGTGATAGAGATGGATATAAAGTTGACAGAAATCAGGACAATAGAAAGAGAAGTGTAGTTGACCCTGAGTTTGACAATGTTTTTTTAGAGGAACCTGTACTGAGGAGGTCCAAAAGGTTACGCGACCGGTATCAGGGACCACCATGGTACCCAACACAGTACAGGAACTTCCAAACAAACAGAAAGAATCCACAGTATCATTAAACAATGATGCATTAAATGAATTGACTATTCTTTGTAATATATCAAATTCTGAAGGAACAGATATGACAACATTATTTGAAGTTATATGTGAGAATGGGGACACTGCCAACATGGCAGCAGACATATTATATCCCTCTGTAGATTCAAATTGTTTAGAAGAAAGAACAACTGAATCATTCATTGTTAACGTAGATGGATTTACCTTGTACAACTACACAGGTACGCATTTTGGCACTGAATATGTCTCCTTATTTAAGATAGGTTTTACATTTGTTCCGAATTTTAAATATGACATAGGCAGAATTCTTATCAATTTCAAGGTCTATACTAGGTTATTAAATCTAAAGATGTTTTTTTCTAACCAAGCTAACAGAATTGAACCGGATACAGGAAGTTTTACTTTAAAAAGAAGCAGTACGTTTATTCCACCCCAGAACCCTTTGATGCAGATTTTTGAGATGTTATGTGAGACACAACTACGAAGGGAGTTGAAAAAACATATAGTAATGGATGACAATCTCACTCAAGCTGAAAGATTTTGTTTAAGAGAATTGAGTACCAAGAAAAAATATAGAGTGATGAAACCAGACAAAGGTGGTGGGGTTGTTATTATGACAGAGACAGATTACATTAATAGAATGACTGATTTATTGAATGATGATGATACCTATGGGAAAGTATCCAAATATGAGATTAATCGAGCCTACACTAAGATAGACTGGATATTATTAGATTATATGTTGGAAGGAATCACTGACAAAGATGAATACGATTATTTTACAGTAGAGCATCCAATAACTCCTTCTGTTTTTGGTATTCCTAAAACACACAAGGCCTTTTAGACCGATAGTTTCAGCAAAGGGGTCCAAACTCGAAGCAGTAGCCAAGTATATAGATTACAACTGTAAGGGTATTCTAAACTCATTTCCTCACATAATCAAGAATTCGTGGCACTGTATTGACATGGTGAGGCAGTACAACAAAGAACACGACATGGATAATATTGTTATGGTTACCATAGACGTTATTAATTTGTTTTCTGTGATTCCACATGATTTGGGACTGGCAATGTTTGAAGCTACCCTAGAGAAGTACAGTGGATTACATATATTAAAACAAAATTGTTGGTAGAACTAATGGAAATCGTTTTATTAAACAATTATATGTACATGGAAGGAGAATATTACAAACAGTTGACGGGCGTAGCAATGGGTGCAAGATGTGCACCCATTTATGCGAATCTAGAACTGGCTCAATGGGAAACTAATCATATTTTTACATCTAACTATTGGTCCAACATTACATTTTATGCTAGATATCTGGATGACATCATCTTGTTTTGGAAGGGATCTCTGGAAGAGCTCGATGAATTTATTGTATTTTTAGAGACTACATCACCTTTCCTAAGATTTACTAGTCACATACAGGGCAAAACATGTGAGTTTTTAGATGTTCTTTTTTTTGACAAGAATGGTATATTAGAGTCCAACATTTTTAGGAAAAAGACTTATTCAAATTCCTTCCTACACTACAGTAGTTGTCACCCACACTTTCAAAAGAAGAACCTTGTGAAGGGACAAATGGTGAGATTATCTCGTATAGTGAGTGAGGATGACAGATTTGAATAGGAACTAGAAGTCCTTACCAACATGTTTTTGGATAGGGGATACCCAGTTTATTTATTAAAACAGCTAAAAAAGGAAGTTACAAAGAAAAGGTACACTATATTTAGACCCATTATTAAGTATGGTCTATGCAACAGTCAGAACGACAACGTAGGCATTAATAGAAGAGATGCCTTTGTATTACCCTACAACGAACAATCACAAGGTATTGTCAAAATATTGAAAGACTGTTGGATTAGTGTTTTTAACAACAAGGAAGAGTTCTGCCTTACGATAGGATCTATTCCTAGGATTAGTTTTAGCCAGGGCATGAATTTAAAAGAGTACATGGAACACAATAGTAGGGAGCACACATTCAATATGTCTAAAATGAACAAATGTGGGTTTTGTAAATGTTGCAAGTTTATAAACGATGGACCGTATGTCATGGTTCATGGATATGGAAATCCATTAGATGTGCAGGACACTGCAACTGCAACACAAACATGGTGATTTATTTAGCCTCATGTACATCATGCCCAGAATTCTATGTAGGCAAAACTAAAAGGAAATTAAAGGAACGTGTAATGGAACACAATAGAGACATTAAAAACAAAAGAATTGTGAATTCCTTGTATGTTCACAGCACTAAATGTCACAATTTTAAGAGATTCATATTCTTTGTCATAGACAGAATTTCAACAGAAACTCACAAAGGAGGTGACTTTAATGTTTTACTGGAAGCCAGAGAATGTATTTGGCAGTTGAGATTAAATGCAGGTTCATTTCCAGGTATTAATGATCACATCTCTATATCTAGTATTTTAAAACTAAAATCTCAAGTTATTTAATACAACACAAAGTTATATAAAATATGCTAACAATACATAGAATTTTTATAAATATTTTTACATAAATTATCTGTTTTTATACAAGAGATATTTATTATATTTTCCAACTATCAATGACAATAGTTCATATTTATTTATATTTATATTTATATTTATATATTTATATATTTATACACATATATTTATTAACTTTGTAGTATATACACAAATATGGGTTATTGTAGACAAATCAATAGAATGTGTTATTCAGTTTAGTTTTATTATAAATACATCCCTGTTTAAGAAACATATATTAAATTATATTTATTTATATGTATTTTAATCTTTTATAGTACAAAAATTATGGTGAAACCTCTTAGTTTGTTCAAATCTCTATTTTGTTTATATGTATGCTTTATTTATTATTTGTATTTATACATTGGTATGAATGTTAGCAGCATTATTAGTTATTATTATAGGCTAAGTGATTATTTTAGGTGTAGTGAGGCAATACATGTTATGACAACCAGACAAAAAATGTTTATATTAGTGGATATATTATTTTATATACTATTACATTGATGCATACTGAAACGATGTATGTATTTTTTTAAATTTCTGATTGTTCCTTGTTAATTGCACAACCAACCAGAGATGACATTGGATACTGGCTTTTATTTAAATGTAGAACATTGAAATTTGTATTAGTACTCTGAAGATGCCCTTTTGTTTTACAGGGTGAAAGCGCTAAGTACTATATTCTTTTTCGTTGAGTTTCTATTTATTTTATTTTATTTTGTTTGTGGTCAATAAATCCTATCTGAGTGACTTCCGTGAGCCTGTTCTTATGTTTTAACAGTTTTGCGTAGTTACGTTTGTCTTCTAAACAGCCTAAAACATGAAATAGCATCACCATTATGTACCCTTTTCAATCATAGTCTAACCACAGGCTTTGTTCATGTGGAATGGAGAACAGCAACAGTTATTCTCCTCCATAAAGGTGGCCTAGCAACAGACCTGGGTTATTACAGACCCATAAGTCTGACCAGCCTCATCTGTAAGGCCATGGAATGTATTATTATGGACCTCATAAATAAAGATATAGGTGACCTCCAAACCCTGGATCCTACCCAATTCGACTTTGACAAGAGCCGATCCTGCTTGAAATCTTGTGAATTTTTTTCAAAAATGAGACCAGGGCTATTGTTGAGGGCAAATCTGTGCTCACAGCATACCTCAACTTGGCAAAGGCTTTCAATACAATCCCAGACTCAGACATTACTGATAAACTTAGCAAACTGAATGTAAACCCCTTTGTTGTAAGATGGGTTGCTAACTTGCTCACACACCGGCCACACACTATCAAAGTGGGCAACTCCACATTAAGCAGCAGACATGTTACCAGAAAGGTGCCACAGAGGTCAGTGCTGGGCCCCATAATATTTGGTATATACTTCTCAGAATTTCAGGTCAAAACTATGGGGTTATGGCTGACCAGGTTTGCAGACAACTGCAAACTGCGTGCAATTATTGAATCCCCAAATGCTGTCAGTATACACCAGGAGGGTCTTATGCAGACCAACGATTGATGTCTTACTCATGGTCTCAAACTGGATGCAAAGAAATGCATTGCCATTCCCTTCAGCACAAACAATGTCTTTTCACACTATCAAATCAACAACATACCCTAAGTATCCATGAAGTGGTGAGGGGCTTGGGTTCACAAGTTAACCGTGACCTTAACTTCAACTGCCATGTGTCTACTGTAGTAAGGAAGGCTTTCTATATAGCACACTTAATTAGTAAAGGCATCACCTCATGAGCAAAAGAGGTTATAACCCCTCTATACTTGGCACTAATCCAGCCCATAATTGAGTATAATGCCTCTTCGGCATGTACTGTATAAAGCACTTGCAGCAATTGGAGAGACTTTAGACATTTTTAACAAAGAAAATCATAGGACTCCAGCGCATGCCATACACAGACTAACTAAAGTCCATGTCACTTTACTCTGTATCATATAGACTTCTTAGGGGAGACTTACGCCTGGCTTACAGAGCAATCTCAGACCTAAACCTAATTAACTTCCTGTGTATCTGTAAATCAAACAGGACTAGGGTCACCCATTCCAGGGATCTAAATATGGCCTGCGACTTAAATAAGACATTCTGGATGGACAGAGTTATCTCCCAGTGACTACCACATTTTTTGAATAGGATACCTATTCATGTGCAACAGAGCACCTCTATGACACTGTTCAAAAGGAACCTGGATGAGTGGATAGGGTACCATAAATTCTTACTGGGAATAGTGCCCACAACCCTTCTGGACATGGGCAGTTATTACTAAATGCAATCTTGGGTATTAACTAACATTTCTATGGTATTACATTGGGATGAAACAGCTAAGCTTGAAATGACCTCCGGGTCAATAGCCTAGTAATCTCCTATGATCCTATGATCCTAGGAACAAGTAAGAGTTACATGAGCAAGAAGTCTATTGGTTATCTGAGGGATATTACAAAAACGTTAAAAAAACTTCTTAGAAAGACTATTACTTTAGCTGAGCAGGTTGACATTATTAAAAGACTTGATAATCAAGAAAGTCAGACTTCTATTGCATCGTTGTTAGGCATGCAACAAAGCATAATTTCAAGAATTCTGAAAAGCAGAGATGAAAGTATTAAAGAGTGGCAAACAAATACCAACCCTAATCACAAACGCAAGAGGTTTGGTAAAGCTAAAGTGTTTTATACAGTACATTTTTCTATAAAGTTTCTGAACTGTATCACTGTTTGTGTACATTGTCTTGCCTAGCGTAAGAAAACAGAAA
>NC_056732.1:98411583-98564083 GCF_019279795.1 Protopterus annectens
AAATTCAAACATCTGTGTTTCGAGTTGTCCATCTGCGGGCATCTCATCTTGAGATTCTGATATTAAACCTATATAGATAGATGGATAGATAGATAGATAGATAGATAGATAGATAGATAGATAGATAGATAGATAGATAGATAGATGCATATGTGTAGTATGCACAGAAAAGAAAAAAGAAAAATACAATTATTTGAACAGTCATGAATCATTCCTAAAAGCTAGTAATGATAGTGGCCCAGTTATTTTTCAGCTTAACTCAAGATATAGCTAATAAACTAAAATATTTACTGAATGTTTTTATTAATATTTCAAGTGCCATTATTATTGTACTCTGATAAGCTAACAGATTGGTTAATATTTTAGAATCTTACTATTTCAGAATCTTGTGTTATACAAGCTGCCAGATGTTTAGGGTAACACGAAGTGCAGTTCAACTATGGAAAACTAAAAATAGTAACAACATATTTTACATGTAACTGGAACTGTGTTCCTGGGATAAGAATTTTTTCACATCATTAATTCACGTATTGAGCACTACATTCATTCTGTGAACACATCAGTTCTGTTATAAAAATATTAATAGTAATAATAAATTAGATTATGACAGTATACACCCTAAAAGTTTAAAAGAGCAATTATTTGCAGTCAAGCTAATGGGGTAGTCAGACTTACTAATGACCCTGAGGTTGTTGCAAGTGAGTTAAAATATTTAAGTAAGAAGTTTCTAGTCAGAAGCTATCCAGTTAAGTCCATTGAAGAATATAAATTAAGCAAAACACACCCTGGGATTCATGAAGCTTGCACCAGGAGCAGGCGTAGCATAGGCAATCTAACGCCAAATATGGTTGCCGAGTGATTCAGGTACAAGCCGATTCCACGTGCACTACCAGCATATGCTAGAGCTGCGCAGCGCCTGGCGCATGTATGCTAATCACTCCATGCACAGTAGTGCAGCATGCAAATGAAGGTACATAGCGATTCATGAAGTGGTGCAGGCGTAGCGTAAGCATACAGAAATGTAAACTAAAAAACATGGTTTACATTTTCCCAAACATAACATTGGAACCATGAAAGTGGAACAAACTTACATATGATTATGTTAATATATGCCAATGACTGGATATATAGCCAGTGGCATAAAAATACATGCACAACACATAATAACATTTACCGCCGTAGCCACACTAACGCAAAGTAAACCCGAAGTGCTGTGGTGTGCAAATGGGATCATAATGAAAATATATTTAGATGTTATAAAACTGCAATGTAACACAAGTCATGAATTCCCCATAATAATCAATGGCAGGCATGTTACACCACAACCATGGCGCAAGGGTTGCTAAGGGTCGGTGACAGTGTTTGGTGCGGTAACTAGGAATTAGTAGTCAATGCCATGCAAATGAGGCAAGTAATACTGAATCGCAAATGCCTTGCCGGCGTAAGGCTGTAACACACAGCGTAGCAGTATAACACCGAGGAGTGGTCTGGAGGTATACATGACATCAGGAGAGGGGTGTGCCACCATAGCTGTAAGCACATTGGAGCATTGCTAATCCAGGTTGCCCATTGCTAAGGAAAGCCGCAGGATAGAGGTGTGGATGTACGCATTGCTTTGCTTAGCTGAGAGCACACAAGGTGACCAAAAGCGCATGTGTACGAGGATGACAACGTGCTCGAAACCCGGTAAATGGCTGCGCACAGCGTGCACCACAGCTGAAACAGGAAGGTTATGGGAAGACAATAAGGAAATGCTGCAGCAGGGTAATTGAAGTACAACTGAGTAATTAACACCTAGTAACTCACAGTGGGCCATTGACGGTAGCTAACAAGACTGCTAGCAGCAACCTGCAGAACAGGAAAGGGGAGGTGCCGGATTGCAAATAAAAGAGAACTGTAACAGCAGAACAAAGCAAACCTGCAGTAGATCGGCTACAGAACATATTTTGCAACACAATCCTGGGATGGGAAAGTACAAAACAAGAAAGCAGGCTGCTGGATGCATGCCTGACAATGGAAGGGGAATCGGGTTGAAAAATGAAGGCAAGGGCAAGAGATGATCCATGGCAGCCAAGTGTAATTCAACACCAAAGGCCCCACAATAGCAGTACCTGCAGTAAAACCCATAAGTAAGATACCCTGCAGCTCGCATTGTACATATACACCCAATGACATCATCAGCTTCCAAAGCACAATAGTATAAAGTGTGAAGGCACCTCACACACACTTGTGTATTCTGAAACACTGCACCATCAGTGTAAGCAGATGGGGAACTTTTAAAATGTACATGTTGGGAGCTGCCATAGCTTTGATTCATCAGCATGTGTTGGAGACTGAAGGTGGTGTGGAGGATGATGCTGACAACCACCTCAGGCACCGGAGGAGGAGAAGACAGTTCAGACCCAGGGTAACGTACCAGGGGCTAGATGATCTGGAGATAGTAGAGTGTTACAGGGTGGACAGGGACATCATACAGCAAATTGTTGAGCTGTACTGGCCATGCCTCAGAGCCAGAAACAACAGAGGGGAACCCATCCCAGTGGACACGAAGGTATGTGTAAGCTTGAGAATACTAGCCACAGGTACCTTTCAAAGGCCAACTGGAGATATCATGGGGATCTCACAGGCATCAGCATCTAGGGTACTCCACCAGTTCCTGGATTCCATGTTACCACATGCGAATGAGCATATATACTTCCCCCGAATGCAGGAGGAGTTGGCCAGCAATATGCACCTCTTCCACCATGTGGCAGACTACCCAGAGGTACTGGGTGCAATAGACTGCATGCACATACACATCAAGTCACCACCCGGTGAGCATGGTAGGTGCTACATAAACCGCAAGGGATACCACTCCATCAACTGCCAGGTTGTGTGCAATGCCCAGGGCATTATCATGGATGTGTGTGCCGGCAGCCCTGGAAGCTACTATGACTCCCACATCTGGCATGCCACACAGCTGTACCAGGTATTTGCCAGGGGGGACATCCCATATGGCCACCTTGTGGAGGATTCTGGCTATGCCCTGGAGCCATGGATGATGACTCCCATCAGAAATGCACACACACCCATGCAAGAACGCCATAATGAGGCACATGCACAAACCAGAATCATCATAGAGCATATGTTTGGGATGCTGAAATCACGGTTCCGTTGCTTGGACATATCTGCTGGAGCCTTGCAGTACTCTCCAGGCACATGTGCCACATCTTCATAGTATGTGCTATGCTACATAATATGATCCTGTGGAAACAGCTGCAGCAGGGACATAATGGTGAAGGTCCTCACAGCCCACCACAGTTGCCAAGGGCACCACAGGCACAGAGGGATTAAGACCATGAACACCCTGTGCCAGCTCCAGTAGGCAGATAGAGGTGTGCCCAGTATGCCCATGCCTTGGCAAAGATGGAATGTATAGCACATACACTGACAGTGTAGGCCCCTACGGACTGACACACTTCTCCACCTGAACACACAGTAAACAAGGATGGCACACACACACGACCACCTGTAAATTGTCATGTATAGATGGTCTACTGTGTGCATCCTACATAGGCAGCCCTCAAGTATTGCACACACAACTGCTATTGGCACAAGGTAAGTCAATACCTGAACAATAAATTAAGCTAACAGCATGTGTTGATACTGTATGTATAAGTTCCTAGGTACATCGGTAGGTACATGCCTAACTGTCAGAGGCCATTCATAAGCCTAACCAAAATGTGTCTGCTGTTGCCACCCCATTGATTAACTAACTGTCCCTCTGTGGAGCAGAGCCAATTGTGAGATCCCTGTGGTGTAACCACTGTTCCTCACCCACTCTGCAAAGATTCCCTGGTGTGTTAATGAGGTGCTCCATATAATGTAATCAGGGATGTAGTTCCAAAGCATGGGGAGTACCCATGACAGGTATCTGTCACCCAAGCATTCTCCAGTTATGGTTGTGGCACAGTGTAGCTCATTACAGTGTGTGGCTCACTGTGACATGGATTCCCATAGCTGGAGCATATCCATTAAGCCTCACTTGGACATACCATTAACAGGTATCATCCATATCTACACCAACTGAGTTACACATTTGTTTGCAGTAATGAGGAACAGTCGTAGTACACTCTACATACTAAACACCATAAGACTTGTACATATCCCAGATGCCTCAGTGGTAAAGCCACTGACTGTGTCGTGTCGTTCATGGTCCCGGTTCCACGACCTACAAGGGCTGTTACGTAATTCTGATGTCTCGAATAAGGGAAGTTGGATGCAGGTCATTAAAGCACGTTTAAGCACATTTTAGTGGGTTTTTGCACAGGTAAGCGCAGTTTAAACATGACTACATGGATATGCACAACACAGGTCTAACCTTTGCTAAATATCATGCAGATCACGGGCAAAGCTGCCCAGAACCACTGAAATGTGCGTTATTTATCCTAGTACTAATAGTGCCTGCTCTGAGAGGTAAAACGACCACTGCCAGGAGTAGAACACGCAACCATGTACACAATCTTCACAATAACCTACCACTAAGCTACCTGAGATGTACCAATGGCAGGTGTGTATTGAGACAGGTTAAAACACAAAAGGGAGGACTTTGGGAAATAGTATACACCGCCATGTACCCAATGAAAGGTGTATTCTCTCTCTCTCTCTCTGTATATATATATATATATATACATATATATATATATATATATATATATATATATAATACATATATATATATATATATATATATATATATATATGAAATATAGAGAGAGAAAGGGTGATAGAGAGATATATGTCGATATATATGGATATACATATATATGCAAATATATAGATAGGTTAACAACATCTACACAGCCATGGAGGTACATATAAATAGGATACTACCAAATACCAAATGCTTTACATACCGATGCCTGTGATCACGAGGCTTAAAGACCGAAAGACCACAGTACCAAAACACCAGAACCACGAGTACTACTATCACGATGTTAAGGGACATTTAGGTAGTGCTTCTGGTGCTGCGGTTCAGGTAGGTACTGTTTGTAAGTGTATTTCTGATTGCTGTAGTGTGTGTAAGTATGTGTTCTGAGTGCGGTGTGTGTTTCCAGGGCAATGTAATGTGTGTGTGTGTGTGTGTGGGTTTGCTTCATGTGTCTGTTTGTGCTATCTCGGAGGTAGATTATTAAAGTAGGTGCGGTGTGGGGTGCACAGCCACCCACATGGGGGGTGTATGGGGGCATGGCCACCTGTTCATACGTAGTGTAGGATGGTTTGTTTGGATGTGATGGGTAGCAGTGTGTCTGTGTGTGCGTGTGTGTGTTCTGTGTGTGTGGTAGTTCCAGGAGTTTTACTGTTGCGAGTTTGAGTGTTCGGTATTGTGGGGTTTGGGAGTCTGGGAACGGTAATGTGGTCGTTGGATGTGTGTGTGTTCCTGAATCCATGGGTATGCCGTATACAGTGGTTGATGTCTTCAAATATGTGTATAACATGAACCATATCAATCACACATTCCGCCACGACCGAACATTATGAACAAAGGATATGGAGAGTATATGTCTATACACTATTAGAAATATGTGCTATGGACATGAGCCAAAGATAGGGTTACCACCTGTCCCACCTTGCGAGGGGGAGTCCCTCTGTGTGCGGTAGTGTCCTGACTAAAATGAGTACAAATACTAATGTCCTACAATCTCGAGACATTTGGCGTGTTCCATATTTAATGTAATTGTTGCATAAAATAGTCATCTGTATCTAAAATACCTACATGTAACAAGAAACAGGATAAGCAAATCAACCGCTACAAGAATAAGCTTTTATATATGCATATATGTAAAGTTCTGTACTTTGTACTGACCGTGGGTATGTGTCGGCCTCTAAAATCCGATGTGTGAACTGCAAATGTCCCACTATGGCCATTTGAAAAGGGGGCAACCCTAGCCAAAGAGGTTCAGTCACCAACACAACTCCAATGAGTGCAAATATCTGTAACAGAAATACATGAGACAGCTTTCATGTAGCAACATTTCATTACATACCGATGTATGTCTGAAGGGATTGAAGGACCAACATCACCTGCATGCTATACAGGAACCAATTAACAATGGCTTAATGAATCAGCCTGCAATTACCATAGTATTAGTCCACTAAAGGATAGGTCTTCAAATAGGGAAGGAGCCCTCACACACATATTGAATATGTATAAATGCAGTTCCTACACACCTGCATCTGCTATGTACACCCACCTACATCTCCCCCACACCCGAAAACAATTGCAATACATACTGTAATAACATCACAAACATCCACTCACTCTATGACATCTGCAGAAGCCCTAACACACCTTGTCAGAGACACACTATAATGGCCCTATGTGAAATCATTGCTGTTGTACAATGGAACAGCCGCCAATGTTATGGGGTTTGGTTGCAATAATCCTGTATCAGATGGCTGTGCGTATACCAGGAAGTGTTACCAATTACTGATTAACAGCACAGTATGATACACATGTACAGTATACCAAAGATGTCAGGTGAGCACAGTTCAAAACACCTAACGTTCTATGCATAGCCACACAGCCTTGAGCTGCCCAAACATTCTTGTCAGACCTAAACATTTGCAGATGTATCAGGTACATACCCTGCAGAAGGAGCAATGTTCAGAAATATAACAGCTAGACTCACATGTAGAACTACATCCTCTAGCCATTACACACAATCCACAGGGGCCATGAAGTTAATATATCTGTGTGTGTCTCCGTATAGCTGTTGCAATTCATCACAAACAACACATCCAGGCCATCTTCCTCGAAGGTAGGGCAAAGGCACAACACCCAAGTTGAGTATTCAATTATGCACCACTGTTGCCATGTCATTGGCTAATGGAGTAGCTGTACAGCTAATGTGCATGTAATCATCTTCTCCGGAACACCAAATGGTGGAAGGATACCACATGTTACTGATATCTAAGTATAGAAGGATGGCTTGTCATACATTCAAACCATCTGTATATACCAGCAAAATGTTACAATGAGGATTGCAACACAAAACGATTAGGATTTATATTATCGTCAATGACACCTCGGGTTACTAATAAGGTATGTAGAACACCCAGTGTGTCAGAGTATGTAGTACCTGTTCTGTAATAATTAAAGTGTACACAATGCATATAGTGGGAAAAGGTATTATGTAGTGATGTATTGTTGAGCATAGTAACGCTCGTAGAAATTGTGTGTACTGCTGTAGGCCACAAGGTAAACACCTCATATACCACAAGGGATGCTATATAAGGACTTTGTACACAACACTTCCACTCCAGCTGCTGTCAGTGGCAGGGTTTGTCCAACAAGTACGTGCCATAACAGGGGATAGTATATGTTGATATACTGTAAGAGTAGGCATATGCATGGGCGTATAACTGAGAATAACATGCCTAAGGTGGTACTGCTGTGTAATTATGATTTTCATTGTGGGATATTGTGGCAAAAATTTGTAATGTACAGTATTGTAGGTAGATATGTCTAACATTTTACATAGCATTACTGTTATATTATGCAAACATCAGGTATGTCTATTGGCATGTACAATACACAATAACAGGATACATAAGACTGGTAGTCACAAGACAGTCTATCAGCATAATAGCTAATTGAAATGGAAGAGCTAGTCAATTATCCATGCACAAAGTACATGTAATAGCTTCATAGGTTCATAGTTAGGTACTATGCTGTCTGGCCAAAGCCATTCATAAGCCTAGCTGCAGTGTTTTGACTTGCGGCACCTCCCTAGGTTATTTTCCTGTGCCTGTGAATAGCAGAGCCATTAGTTTCCTGCGCCTCTGTACAGCAGAGCCACTGCAGTGATCCCTGGTGTACATGTCTGTCTCCCATCCACCCATCGAGGTGTCTCTTGAAGAGTGCTAGTGAGGGTCCCTGCCTGATGTACATAGGAATCATGTTCCAAGGCATGGGGAGTGTCAGGGTCAGGAATGTATCCCTCCAGCACGTCCTAGTCATCGTTGCATTTAGGTACATATCCCAGAGGATGTGGCTGTCAGGGGCTTTTGTTTATGTGGACCATATCCATCAATACTATTTTGGACATGGGCCTTGTATGTCCAGCAGAGATCACCTCTGAGTATGCGGTATGCAAACGAGTACAGTTGGAGTTTCTGTAGTTGGGCTGCGTACGTCATCCTTCAGAGGTCAGTATTCCTCTTGGTGTGGGAATGTTGTGGTATTTCAAGCCATTGCTGTTGTCTCATAAGGTACATCCCAAATGGGATGTTGTACCCTTTAATGTGTTTCATAAGTCATGAGTAGAGAGGCACAATGGCTGCCTTTGTTCTGGCTACAAACCCATTAGAGATTGGGGGGGGGCACATAGAAGGATATCCACACCACCTTGCCAATATGGTTATCAAAGGAGTGAATGATATCTACTTGGGTTCTAAGATCCCTTATTACATCTTATGTATGTAGGGGACTACCACCTATGTGATAGTCGGCGGGTGATTGGTGTAATAAAAAGGGGATGTCTATGCACCTTGTGGCATGCAGCTTGAGGCCATGTTATTGACACCAGGTATCCGTCCCAGTGACGCCCTTATGGAGGGTGTCTGTATCAGCTGGGAATCAATCATGGCATCTAGTTTGCAGTCGTCTACAAACCTTTTCAGGGTAAGTCCTCCTGTGCTAGCCTGTACCTCAGAGAAGCATATACCGAACATGGGAGCTCTATGACCGAGCCCTGGGGGAATGCCAATTGTAACTGATTTACAGTAGGACCTACGGTATACTACCCTCACTGTGTGGGTTCTGTCCATGAGCCACTTTGCATAACATCTCATGACATAGGGGTTAATGTGCAGATGGATGTGTATGTTGATAATACCAGAATGGGGAACGGTGTTGAAAGCCTTTGAGAGGTCAAGGTAGGCTGTGCGGACCTCCTTACCTTCATCTACTGCCTTGGTAACTGTCTCAAAGGACTCCACCATGTTTAGGAGGCATGGTCTGGCCCTAACAAATCCAAACTGGGTGGGATCAAAGGTTTGGAGGCCACCAATGTCTCTGAATGAGATCCATGATGATGTGCTCCATAGCCTTGCAGAACAGTCTAGTCAGGCGTATAGGACAATAATTCCCCTGGTCCATTGTGGCGCCACCTTTGTGGAGTGTGATGACTGTTGCTGTGTGCCATTCAGGGGCCACAATGCCTGATGCAAGACTATTATTGAATATGGTGCCTAAGTGGGGAGCCAGTTCGTACTGAAGTTCATGGAAATCGCAGCCTGGGATGTTGTACAGTCACATGGATGCTGTGTTCCTGGCTTTAGAGAGTGCAGCTTTGAACTGTGTAGTTGTTATCGCAGGGACTCTGCATTGTTCCTGTATAGATATGGGCCCTTTAGGGTGTGAGAGGGGTGTAAAGTTAGCACTGAACCTATCTGCCAGGATGTTGCCAATATCAGTCGGTTCTGTTATGTTCATGCCTTACTGCTGTATGTCAGAGCAGATGTGGGTATCACCGTCGAGAGTAGTGACATACCTCTAGAATGCTTTGTGGTAGTCCTTGGAATTAGTCATGGTTATGTTTACATAGCTAGCTTTGGAGGATGTGATAAGGGATCTCAGATTCTTACTGAGGCTGACTAGGGAGCTCCTCCACTCATGGGATTATACTCTACTTTGCAACAGTCTCCTCCTTCTCTTGTACATTATGTCCATGGCAGTGGACCACCAGAGTGGCCTCTGTTTTCTGGAGGGTACCGTTATGGTTCTGTTTGGGATAGCTTGATCCATGCAGTCGTGTAAGTGCTAATTAAGTGCAGTTGTGTATGATTCAGTGGTTGTAACTGTATTGTCCATCTGCATGGGTGTCATGACATTTACTACTGCTGTCATAAGAAGCCTGAAGTTGGCTTTTTAGAAATATTGTACTGTGTTTTCCATAAAGGGTGTGGTGTCAGGATGTGGATAACAAGGGTGATTTGCGTACGTTCGGATCTGACCAATGAGGAGATAACCCCAGGTGTGGAACACCAGTCACACATGTTGGTAATGACCAGATCTAGGATATTGTTGCCACTGGTGGTGGTGTGGATAGGTTGATCCAGGCTATTGGAGGTTATAAATCCCAGAAAGCGTTGGCCTAATGTGTCGGTACATGAGTAGGTATCCCAGTTAATGGTGGGGTAGTGTTAGTCGCACATCAGTAGTGTGTCTGTTTGAACCCTGATTACCAGTACACCAAGAAGACAGGACTGTTAACCGTGGGGTATGGTGGGGGATCTGTAGCAAGCTACAATTTGTATAGCAGTTACGGCCAGAGTTAGTTGCACTTGGACAACCTCTGATGCATTGTGCTAAGCAATTAGCCTGGAGGTGGGGATATCCTTAGGAAATATGGACACACCTCCACCGTGGGTGTTCCGGTCCTGGTTACATAACTGAAAGGTGTGGTATGAGTAACAGCCTGGTAATGCAGGGGTGCTCTCAGAAGCCTAGAAGCAGGTCCCAGTCACTGCACAGATATCGAAGTGGTCCATTACAAGGAGTGCCTTGGGTGAGTGCGTTTGAGATGAAGACGTCAAGCACTGAGTAGCATTACCCTCAGGTTTTGCTTGCCTGTTCCTGTTATGGTGGTGAATATGTTATTTGACCCATGCCTAAAATAGGCACTATAGGAGCAGCAAGAGCCTTAGACATTATCCAGAATCGCAGGGCCAGCAGGTGCAGGCCATCTATACCAAAGCATCATGCTCTGTCGACCATGTGATTCAAAGCAGACAGATACTGGATACCCTTGGAATGAACCCAGAAGCATAGCTAATTGTTGAAGTAAATAATTTTGTCCTTGTACTGCGTTATCAGTGTGGATGATGACAGAATGCTACTCAGGGCTAGGGTGAAACCTGCCTGGGTAACAAGATCGGAGAGCTATTCCATGTCTCTTTACATGTAGTCCAAGAAGGTACATCTCAGGGCATTCACATTAACATGGACAATGACACAGTCATATTGTACCTGTTGAGGAGTGACCTGAGTGCATAGGTTATGTTGCAGATCCTGTTACTTGACAGGCAGCTGACAGTAACTATCTCCTTGTGTAGCCTGGTGAGTGGGACATCAGTGTGACCACCTATTTCGCCCTATTGGCTGTGGTTGATGGGCACACTGAGTCTGTGGGCTATAAGTCATTGGTGTTGTGTTGGGTGATGGGGGCTGCCTGCATTTCTGCTTTGGAGTTCTCTGTTGCCTAGACAGAGTAGTATTGAGAGGCTCCACAAATGTTGTTGTCTTACTATGTGTGGCCTGTGGTGGTAGAGATTTAGTGAGTCTATGTGATGAGTGTGGTGTGGTGCAAATGTTTAACTTCTTCACATGACTGTCAAGTTCAGTCTGGGTTGGAGAGAGCTTTACCTCTAGCATGGCTGGATATCTGCATCTCCCACAGGTTGTAGTGTTGGATGTTAGGAAGGGAGTATTGACTGTGTACACGAGACAATTTCTATATTGCCTCATGATGCCCATATTCATCATATAGACAAGCGAGAACACTAGGGAACTGACACTTGGACATGCCTGAATATATAACTATTTCCCACTAGATAAGTGAGGAAAGTGTGTACAAGAGCTGTTTTACTCTAAGCAAGCGGGAAATGTAAGTACAGTGTTTACCTGTAGGTAATGGAAAGGATTGAGTGCTATAATAATTAGTAGCTCATGTAGTGCTTACATGTTCTGAACAGGTGCTGAGCATGAATAAGCAATACAGATAGGGTGTTGGATAACATAAACACACTGCCCCCCCCAACTGCTACACAATCATATATCCGTGTACACTACAGCGCCCCTGTAACCATATCTATGATGGTACAAGGTGCACTCAGACTGCATGGGACCTGTCCACATCCCTGGTTGTATCATACACATATGGCAAAACAGTTTGCTCTACACATACTCATCATGTAAAACATTGCTTCATGTCAGTCTGTGAAAGCACTGAATGGTGCACACCAACAGTTATCACAACCCACAAAGTGGAGACACTACTCATAATGGGAGGCACTGAACTACTACCCTGCTGAGTCTGGTCTAAAAGGCCATGAACCTTAATCAATGTATATGTTGTCAGCAGTACAGATGTAGATGATAGTAGGGATGATTTCACACTGCATATCATACCTGTGACAGGTCATAGGACATCATCACCCATACTGTGTTCCACGTACACTGAGTATACTAGATGTACATTCATATGTCACAAGAGTGTTCTGCCAGTGGACTGTTGTCAGAACCAACGCTACAGAAGGTGTCTGATTAATATGTGCATATCATACCAGTGCCAACTACAGTAAAACAGGGTTAATTCATTGTACTCTCCCTCATTGTAGCCCATACCACACAGATAAACGGGAGGCATCTGCCTATGTAAGTATGTGAATGGTTATGACCTAGGAGCAATAGCTGACTCAGTGTTGTGGACAACATACAGAAGGGGCTTTGTGGGTGAGGTGTGTGATATATGTGCACAATCTGACAACTGCATATTGCATTGTCACCGCTAGTTTAATAACCCTGTACCCATGAACTACCACCTAGGCAGCGGTCAACATAATGAACACTGTGTGTAAGGGATGCTACTGTGCAGTTTACCTTCCTGAACTAGTGATGTCACCAAGCCTATTAGGTAGTCATAAGTGGCAACCATAGACATGACAGGCTGCCATCCATGAATATAGAGATCATTGTTCAGCCATACTCATCACTCAAGTGACCTATATCGGATCACATATCACCTTTAAGGGGTATTGGCCATGTTTGGCTGGCCGACACCAGCCTTCACAATCCTCATCTCCACTATGTAGCATGATGCCTACCCTGCATAAAGCCATGTCCAACACTGTGATGTTGGACATGCTACACGTACATATCCTGATTTCAAATACATATGTCATGGACATCCACTTTCCTAGTACAAGGATCAGCACATGCTGGACAGATCTTTGTGCCATACACATTACATACTCCTGCCATACTATGCAACCCTGTCAAGCAAAGTTGCACATTTCACCTCTGTCAGACATGGTGTGATGACCGCATGGTAGATGTATCATTAACCGTGTGGATCAGTTATGTGGCACTGCTTCCCTGGCGCTGGAAACATGGCTGTCAGCTACGGCTATGTAACCTTACATCCTAGGCTCATACATGGCCCAGGGCATACAGAATACTAGATTACCTTGGCCGTACATGCTATAGTTGATAACCATCCCTGCAAATACTATCAGGCTAGCCAGTGTCCCATGTGTATCTCATGTGCAACACGGGCGATATGTGGCAGGATGTTGAACTGCTGTACAGTGCCGTGTCGATGTATATGGCAAAACACATGCATGTAAAGCCTTCTGTGTGCATGTCTGCAGTGTCACAGGTCATGTCTGTTAAGGCAGTGTATGTGTTTATATGTGACATATACACAGCATCAAGGTCAACAGCATTAATGTGGACACATCCAGGCATGTGCTGATAGGTAAGAACACCAGTACAGGCAAACAGACATGCCCACATCATGACAGCATCCACATGGAGTATGAGCAATGTAATCAGGTGACACACCTATATGGTGATAATATCCAATCCCCAATGGGTGTCACATGTGTGTGACACAAACATGTCAGTGGTGTCAGTGTCATGAAGATTTGCAAAGACAACTATTTATACGTAATAAATGTGATACACATGTATGTGCAGCTGTATCTCTCTGCATCTCTGAGATACTGTGACCTGTCTCCATCAGTATGTCTTCCAGGTATGCCAAGAGCAAGGCTACCAGCCTATACATGCTTGGAGGATGAGGCCATTATACCTTACCTCCAAGACAACTATGGTGTCCTGTTTAGCCATGTGCCACAGGATGCACAGCAGTGGGATGACCTGTGGCAGGAACTTCGCAGGAGTGTTAATGATGTGGGTGGCCATAACCACACGTACCAGCAGGTGCGCAGACACAGTACAGACCTAATCAGATGGGCAAAACAGTGTGCAAATGCAATCACCAGGGAACAAGATGCAACAGGTGGTGGGCCACCAACCCAGCTCCCACTCACACGTACCGAGGAGCTACTGGCCAACCTGGGGACACCGGCAGAACAGCATCCACAAGCCTTAGCTGACATCATGGAGGTGGGTGTCTCTCAACCACCAAGCCTGGAGTTGCCTGGTAAGTCACTACTGCACATATAACTATTATATCCCATATAGTTGCATGTGTCACTGTACAATGTGTAATGTAACATCATATGCAAGGCATGTATACACATGCCGCATACTATAGTATGCTACTTTGTGTATCCACACATGTGCATACTCCATAGTATATCCTATTGTACTGGCAAATGTGTTAACATACACATTGCACCCTGTAGCTGTCATACAGGCGTGGATAATGATCATACTGCTGTGTCACCCCTATATAGGTACCTCTGGCATTCCACTAAGACAGCAGGCCATTGCAGGTGAGACAATTATAAGTATCAGGCATGTTAATGCACAGATCTATTTGCCATGTGGCCATTTAACACATGTACACATAATGTATGGCCTGGTCACAATATACAGGTCGCATCTGCAATCCATCACAATGGCCACCCATGTGCAATACTTACAAACTATGTGAAACACCGACATGAAACCTCAGAAGCTGTCATTGCTAGATGTGTGGACAGCTGTGCATACAATGGTGGAGGTGCTGTTCAATGTAGGAACATGTACTACACATCAGAACTACACATGTGGGGTACACAAACAGTACTACACAGTGAGCTGGAGTATGGACAGCACACAGGATTCACCATTGTGGATTATGCCCTTGCTATGAATGCACACATTGTGATGTGCCATCTGACATGTCCATGACATGTAGTGGGCCGGCTGCAACATTGTCTCACTATCCCATGAAACATACCCCACATACCAAACATACAACCCTTTGTCTGCATAACCCTGTGGACAGTGGAGTATATGACATCTATGGGTGTATGATATATGGGACAACACAGACATGTGAGATAGATGGCCATCACAACCATTTGGCCAACACATGTTCACACATGGCCATGGAGGATGGCCAGAGACATGTAGCAACACACTGTACATGTGATGTGTTTCTGTGTACACCCTGTTGTACATTGGCTACACATGGTCCAACTATAGCCTTTGTTGAATGGTTATATTGCAGATGTGGAACACTGGACATCCTATAGACCCGTGCACAGCTTGTGGAGGCGTAACATCATTCGACCACATAAGATGTGTTGAACATCATGACTGTGTCACAGCATGACAGTAGTCACCTCTACAGCATCCACATACATACACAGACAACCACATCAGGCCACAGATACAGTATATTTCCCTTGCTGCTGCTGGACATCACCTACTGCGGTACATGTAGGATATGGTGTATTGACAAGTCTGCCATGTGTGGACATAGGTTCATAGGTTCATAGATTAGTACTAGGCTAATTGCCTTTGGGGGCCATTTTAAGCCTAGCCAGTTACCTCATGCAAGAATCAAACCCTGCACCTTGTGTCTGTACGGTGAACACCTTAACCATTATGCCAACCTCCCACCAGGCAGCTAAAATATGTTTGCAGATGTGCAGGGGTGTCATCCGTATGGCCTTCGGTGACCTGTGCCACACATTCCACATCATGGTTTGGTGTGTATACACCTCAGTGACGTGGGTCACAATCCACAGTATATATGTATTGTGTATGCACACAGTCATGGCTATGCACTGTGTCTGTAATTCACACTGTATAGCAATAGAGACGCCTCATGATTCCATGCAATGGCACTGTGTCTGTACTTCACACTGTATAGCAATATAAATGCCTCATAATGCCTTGCAATGGTCATGCACATCTGATAAATGTGCATTTTATCTGTAGGGTGGACAGACAACACTGCAATGTGACACCATTACCCCACTGTATATGTGACATTGTGTTATATGATACATTGTGTTAAACATGTATGCATGTCAATGCACACGTCAGCAGATTACATGTCATACTACATGTTAATGTCAAGGTCATATGCCACACATCAGCCATGTGTACTGTTAACCTGTGCTGGTCCAGATGGTGTAACACAGGGATGCATGCTTACCACCATGATTGTGTGAAATGCATGGCTTCTGCTATGACACATGCATGCTGTTGTGTGCAACCCAGGAATGTATGATAACTACCATTATTATTGTCTGAGCTGCATGCCGTCTGCTGTATCACATGCATGTTGCATGCCTTCTGTCAAATCACATGTATGGTGTGTGTCTGTGTGTGTCTGTATTGTAATATAGAGTCTTTGTCTGTCCTCACAGGTGATGTAGGTGTGTTACCCTCCTGCGGTCCATCTGATGTTAGTGTCCCCACAGACTCTAGTAGTGATGATGACCATATGCTTGAGGCACAGGCAGGGTTGTCAGGGGCTGAATATGTACCATTGGTTGCCATTCCACATATATCCCCCTCATCCCCGCACACAGATCTCATGCCAACACATACCCCATCACCAGTGGCCATAGAGGAAGGACAGTTGGCATGTGGTAGCTTGGAACAGGAAAGTGTGGTGGCTATGGAAGGTGTGTATTCACATCATGGTGTCAGGCAAATGACTGGAGATGGGCCACACAGGCATGTGGCCAGTGCTGCTCGTAGGAGGACCTCTGGCCGACATGCCCCTGCAGGACAGAGCAAAGCAGCTGGTGGCACCAGACGTATGTTTCAGGCTGTAATGGCAGTACAGGCATGTGCTGAATAGCAGGACAGAGAAGGGCAGAGGCTTCAGAGGGCTGCTATCCGTTCTTTAAATAACAACATCCAGGCAATGGCAAATGCTCAACAGCAGATTGCTGAGGTTTTGGACAGACGATTGGGTGACATGGTTGGATTCCTTGACCATGGCATGACAATACGCGAGCGTGAGCTGTCTGTGCTGGAACATCTGGTAGGAGTGAGGCGTAGGGCACATGGACATAGGCCAGCTACGTCACCTGGTGCACGTCTACATGAACAAGTTACCTCACATGCCTGCTCCCATAGTGGCAGTAGCAGCAGCAGTGCAGCTGGTGCTGCGCTGTCCACACCAGGACACAGCAAGCCACATGCACATGGCCCTGGATGGTCCCAACAGAGACATGGTTCCAGTGGACATGTGTCATCGGACAGTACCTAATCTGCACCTCTGCCTGGTAGTGCCCGTGCAACCCCTGGCAGGCACAGGTCACGTGGCCATGGCCGGACACCGTGAGCTGTAAAACCTGGTCTGTACAGTCTGGAGCTGTCAATAATACCCCTGTGTAGGCCAGAAACATGGCAGAACTGTGTGAACACATACACGCACACACCAGAAACATCTGTAGGGCACCGCAACATACACATGCATAACAACCACACATGGCCAATTAGATCACAGGCCTTAACCCACACACATGATGTCATCCACTGGTGCAGCCTAGGCCCCTGGCAAACATTATCACCCTGAGCATATGATGATGCCTGTGCCGCATCCCTGTCATCCACACCATCAGTGCAGGGACATATTCATATGGTCTGATGCACAGGGTGAACAGAATAGGGAGATAAGTGTAGATTACAATTGTTGTGTACTGTTGACATGCAGCAGACATATCATGTAGTACATGTTTAGAATGCATTGTTTTCTGTTCACATTATGTGTATTGGTAACAACAGTAATAGCATGTTAGTCATGATGTCCTGCTTCCCTCCTTCAGGTCTAATTGCATGTGCCGTTGAGTGTCAGTGTTTGCATTTAGTTTCCCATGTGTAAATGTGGACTACTCAAAGGTATGTATGGCAATACCAGCATGCTATTCGTAGCTTCAACCTCACTGTTAGAAAGGCTGACATTCCAAAGATGTCTACACATCTACTGATCCAGGAGAATGGGAGCTGTGTACTAAGCTACAGTGGCTAGAGACGTGACATCCATACCATGTGACATCACAGGTGCAGTTACATGGGGCAGGGAGTTTACATAGCAGTCTAGCTGATGACAAGGGTCGAGGCCAGTTGATAGCTTGAGGCCTCACTGTGTGGCAGTAATACACATTCACATTACAGGATGCAAAAACATGACTACACACACACACACACACACACACACACACACACACACACACACACACACACACACACACACACACAGGTATTCACGCACATGTATTCAGACATACAGTAACACGCCCACATTCACGGGGTCAATGACACTGTAACACACACACGCACACACACACACACACACACACACACACACACACACACACACACACACACACACTTGATAGTGTTGAGGTGAGTACCCCTGCCTATGTGGTAATCACTATTACAGTACTGTGCACCTACATGATGTGACACAGAGAATACACATGTACAGGTAGTCAGCAATGCCTAAGATCAATGGCATCAACAGGGTAGTAGATTGCATCACCTGGAGGGGTTAGGGGTCCTGTCTGTTCACTATGGTAAGATACATCCTCACTCCATGGACCAGACAGCCATACATACATACACACACACACTGTGGAGTCCACAATTTAATGCACCTATGTCATGCACATACAGATATCTCACATGTGTGTGATACATTCCCCACCACTGCCTATGTCTTGCTTTCTACAATGCAGTATGAACAGATCTCTACAACAGTGTAGAGGAGAGTGAGTAACAATTGGGATGTATCCCCCACCATACGTGGCATATATGGATACACAAGCAAACACACATGGCAGTACTGTGAATCAAACACCAGCTATCTTATGGTACGTATGACAGACATGCAGTAGTATTGCCCACATTACAATGTGTACTGACGCTACCTTTGGCAATCGTGCATATATATGCACAAGGGAGGTCTTAAGTGTTATAGGTTTCAGGTGATTTACAGTCAGTGACACCCTGACTGCTGTGTAGGTTGTATGTGTTCCCCTTCAATTAACAGAAACATAGCTTAGTGTTTGCACATGATATTGTAGGACTGCTTGTAACACACCTGAGAGCTGTCCTCAGCAAACATCCATCTGCAAAGATGGCCCACCACTTAGTTATGTCCACACATCCATCCATACCTGATGTACATCTTACCGTACTGTCAGTATATCACCATACACAGTTGGCAATGATGGGGCTGCATTGCAACTGCATGTTGTAGTAAGACACACGTCACCTGCAAACATCAGCTACTGCACACGCATGGTAGCTGAACACACACCACTACATGTACATGTGTGCAGGTCCTACATTCCTGTCATTTTGCCATGTTTGTAGGCATTGCAATTGGTGGACATGTGTGATGACATACATGACACATGGACTGTTGTATGATATGATAGTTGTCATGGGTAACCAGTACAGAGGGAATGTTAATTCAGACAACATTGATATCACACCTTATGTACTGTTAGCATTCAACAGCCATGGACCTACCTTTCATGTGTATGTGTGTAATTGCTGTAGCCACCTGTCTGCATGAAGGACAGCAACAGCTATGCAATATACATACGTGTTGCATGTGTGTGTGTGTGTGTGTGTGTGTGTGTGTGTGTGTGTGTGTGTGTGTGTGTGTGTGTGTGTGTGTGTGTGGCATGCACATATCCATGGCAGGTACATGTATGTCATATCCAATCATGAGAGTCTTTACTGGTGTACAGCAACAGTCATCTGTTACTGCTGTATATGACCCAGGGCCCCTGTTATGTGTACAACCGACCTGGTTATGAACAGTGGTATCATTGCATTGCATAACACCTGATGCAACTTTGTCAATACATGGGTAGTCTACACAGCTGATGTAGCGCTAGGTACAGCCCACTGGTCATGGGTCACATGGTGTTGTACTATTATATGTCCTACCATATGTATGGATGTGTGTTGCTGGTCCAAGGACATGGTGATGTCTGAGGACTACATCCTAGAATGTGGTTTTTGACACTGTCATCTGCACCTGACACATCTGTGATGCCTTTTGAGGGTATACTGGTCAGTACATGTGAGTGGCCTTCATGTACATGAGGACACCACCACCTGGAGCTGTCCGTACCTGTGTTATGGCCCACATGTCTGTATCGGAGGTATACGGTGGTAGTGCTATTGTGCACAACTGAACCTTCAGCCAGGTGTTCCTCACTGCACAGATGTCAGTATTCGCCATTGTTGGATCTACATTGGGCAGCTGTGATTACGAACGCTACACATCTAGCACTGTTTAGCATACACATACAATGCAGTTGTCCTCTAGGTGTCAGGGTGTTAACCTGGTCTCAGGACATTCGACTATGAAGGGCACTATATGGGCGAAATAGCCACTCCTGGCAGGACATCACCACTAGTGGTAGTAGTGTGCCAGGTTTAGATTGGTACATCTAAAGTGACAGACAGCAGCAGACGCTGTGTAGAAGACCGGTGTCAGATAGATGTAGTGCAGCATTACTGTTAACAATGACAACTATTGACACCAGAGTCCATTACAATGTGTTGTTCACGTCTAACTGTAATAGCATTGCCACTGTGCCCTTCCGTGTTTAGAATCAGAGTGCATACAAAACAGCCCTGTGCTACTAAATGTGTGAGCATGCCCAGTATAATGTTGTGTAGATTCACACATAGTGCATTCCAAACGGCCGTGTGCTACTAAGTGTGTGAGCATGCCCAGTGACACCTTGTGTTGGTTATGTGCCTCTATGTGTATGGGCATGGCCATTGTAACCCTGTATAGCGATAGTAGTCGTCCAGTCAACAGATGGCCATACCCTACTTCAGGATGGATTCCTACATTGAACACCCAGGTTCACAGGTATGTACATCATAACTGCCAGCATCCATGTCGATGTCCGCATTCCTAGAAGGTCATATTGACAGTCTTGAAAGGTGTAGTGTCTGTGGTGTGGCTCATATCCATGTAGTATTGTAATAATGGTCTGTAGATAGGCCGTTGTTCTGATCCCACCACTGGCGTGTGTTTGTCTCCGTCTGCCTGGGGACAGAAATATGCTTTTAGACTGCTCACACTCCATACAATCCCTATTGCCAATTTGCCAGTGCTGATGATGTCACCCACCTAGAAGTACACCTCTGGGAGTGCTGTGTCCCAGTAATCTCAGTAGCGCATTCTGTAACTGTGTAATGCTGTAGTGTGATAAGGTAGTTAGGTCGATGTTCTAATCCCAGCCATGCCAACTGTGTGTGTGTGTGTGTGTGTGTGTGTGTGTGTGTGTGTGTGTGTGTGTGTGTGTGTGTCTATCTGCTTGGGGACGGAATAATGCTTTTAGACTGCTCACACTCCATACAATCCCTATCACCGATTTTGCCAATGCTGATGATGTCACCCACCTAGAAGTTCACCTCTGGGAGTGCTGTGTCCCAGTAATTTTGGTAGCGCATTCTGTAACTGCGTAATGCTGTAGTGTGATAGAATAGACAGGTAGGTGTTCTATTCCAAAGCATGACAGGTGTGTGTGTTTGGCAGTCATATCCTAAGTGTTGATGTCTGTGAGTGGCTAGCTACTGGATGTATTGAGGAGCATGTTTTGTTGTTTTCCTATATAGTGGCCATAAATGTCACAATCTGCCAAGAGACTGGGTTGGCAAGACATGCACATACATTCAACAATAGGTCTGGTGAGTAATGTCAGCAACCCTAATCTTACCCTTAATACAGTCTGAACCTGTGTGACGCACAGAAACACACTTGCCTTGATATTAACACCAGTACATAATGCAGGAGGAGCATGTGGTTTCCCTTACTTTCTTGTCTAATGCTTTGGTGTCACATGGTCCGCTGTTGAGATATATATTCTATATCTACGTATGTGTGTGTATATGTGTATATATATATATATATATATATATATATATATATATATATATATATATATATATATATTTATATATGTATATATATATATATATATATATATATATATATATATATATATATATATATATATATATATAGACATTAGCACAAATAAATCTACATGATGGAATACATGTCCTATACTGTTGATTGTCTGTGCTGGATGATCTGTACGTGATAACCTCAGATGTATGTATATCTGCCATGGCTTAGTGGTAACGCACATCGTTTGTGGTGTGTAAGGTCCCAGTTTTGAGCCGTGCAGAAGCCGGTTGTTTTGTTGCTGAGAAGAACAAGGGACATTGAATACGGTGATAGTAAGGCACTTTTAACCAGTTGTGTGTGGGTCTGCGCAACAGTAAGCAGTGGTTATTTTTGGGGAGGCTCAGTATGGGTCATGTAACTATGCATTAGAAGACAATACTATGCAAACGAGGTGGAAAATAGTGAATCCCGTTTATCCACAGGGTGTGATGTAGGTCCCAAGTGCATATGTGTATAGATAGCCAGGTGCAGGACTCGAATATAGGTGAAAGCATGGGGGTGGTGTCAGGCATACTGTATGTAGATTGAAGCCCTGTGTCTCGGGATTGCTCTTAGCTTAGCACACTTAAGCTAGGGGTGTGTCTATACCTGCCTAGTGCAATTGGGAGGGACAACAGCAGTAGGAGAGTAGTCAAGGTGAACAAGCTGGGCAAACAGGTGATATTTATCAGAATCTGCAGATTACAGGCCCAGCAGACCATCCTGGCCCAGAACACTATGATAAAGTGAGCAAGTACCATCCCCTCAGGTTTTTCCACACTCTACACCACTGGTGTATACATGCGGGGACATTTTAAGAAACAATCCTATGAAATGAGAAGTACTGCAGCAGGCAACATGGACCAACATGTGCAGGAGGCTGAGGGTGGTGAGGATGTGAATGCTGCCAAACAGCCCTCAGTGAGGAGACAGAGAAGACTGTACAGACCCAGGGTAACCTACCAGGGGCTACATGAGCTGGAGATAGTGGAGCACTATGGGGTGGACAGAGACCTCCTACAGCAGATTTTTGAGCTGTGCTGGCCACACCTGACACATCAAACAGGCTGAGGGGAACCCATCCCAGTGGATACCAAGGTATGTGTAGGCCTAGGTATACTAGCCACAGGTACCTCCCAAAGCACAACTGGGGATATCATGGGGATCCACAGGCATCTGCATCCAGGGTATTCCACCAGTTCCTGGATGCCATGTCACCACATGCCAGTGAGCACGTACATTTCCTTAACACACATGAGGTGTTGACCAGCAATATGCGTCTCTTCCACCAAATGGCAGACTACCCTGGGGTAGTGGATGCTATAGCCTGCATGCACGTACACATCAAAGCACCACCCTGTGAGCAGGGTAGGGCCTACATTAACTGCTGGGGCATCCCCTCCATCAACTGCCAGGTCGTATGCGATGACCAGGGCATTATACTGAATGTGTGTGCTGGCTGCCCTGGAAGCTATGACAATTCCGATATATGGCATCTGACACAGCTGTACCACAGCTTTGCCAATATGGACATCCCCTACGGTCACCTAGTGGGGGATGCTGGGTACCCACTGGAGCTGTGGCTGATGACACCCATCAGAAATGCACACATACCTGAACAACGACGCCATAATGAGGCACACGCACAGGCCAGACAAATAATAGAGCATGTGTTTGGGATGCTCAGCTCACGGTTCCAGTGTCTGGACACATCCGGTGGAGCCTTGCATTATTCACCAGCTGCATGCACCCAAATTGTTATGGTATGTGCTATGCTACACAATATGATCCTGTGGAAACAACTGCAGCAGGAACAGCATGGGGTAGGGCCACACAGCCCCTCACCAATGCCAAGGCCTGCACAGGCACAGAGTGACTCAGAGGAGGAACATCCTGAGCTGGACCCAGTAGGCAGAAGGAGGCGTGCCCACCTGGCCTTGGGAAAGAGGCAACGCATAGCATATGCACTGACACAGTAGGGACCCAGGGAATGTCACACTCTCTGACTTGCACAGACAGTAAAAGGAATGCCAAACATGACACTACCTGTGCTCAGCCATGTATAGGAAGTGCACTATGTGCATCCAACATAGGCAGCCCTCCAGCACCATCCTCAGGTCTGGCACACCCTCAAGGTAAGTCAATCAACCTACCACTTGGCAATTGTATTAGAATGTGTTGGTACCTTTAGCTATGGTATGGATATGAGCATGCAATGGAATTTGGTGGCCGAATGTTAAGGCAGCAGACAGTAGACATCCATAGTGGCACCATGACATCTGTAGCACATATGGGGGTCACCATAGTAGCCAGTAGTACACAGGGTGTCATAACCCACTGCAGGTAATGGGCAGAGCATCATGTGTGTCCATACAGCCCACACAAGTCTCAACCAGCTGGACAGGTGTAGACCAACACAGACAAATGCTGTACTATGGCCTCTGAATATGCCCTATGGATGCCCCCCACCACAGACCCACACAGACAGACTACAGCAGGCCTGGCAGTTGAATGTGGGTTGTGAATGCCAGGACATCTGAAACTAATATGTTGGTAATTAAAGCTAAGATCTGGAGTACACTGGTATGCCTCTAGCCAGCACAATAGGTAGATCTACACACTGAAATGGAGTACCTGACATACCAGTAACGTAGTAGCAAAAGTGTACAACTGTCAGATGTGCCCCCCTTCCAATGTACACATATAGCAATAGTCAGGTGCGCCCCCCCCCCTTGCTGTGTAGGAATGTGGATACAGTTGGATGTCCCCCCATGCTATGCAGAAATGTAGCAACAGTCAATGCCACATGAACGATGGATACCCTGCAGACACAGCATGCCACCTGTAAGTGTACAACGCAGAGGTCGGCACCACAGTACAGACTACCTGGACATGTAACACATACGATACAGTTGGCCATACTGGGCATGCTCAAACACATGAACGTATGATGGCAATGTCAGTCGACAACATGTGGAATGGTCATATTGGGCATGCTCACACACGTAAACACAAGAAGGCCAGGTCTGCAAACACCAGTGGTCCGGACATATCTGCCGGTACATTGCTATACTGTTGGATGACTGTGCTGTATGGTATGTGTATGGTAAAGTCTATTGTCTGTATATTTGCCATGGTGTATTGGTAATTCACATTAGCTGTGTGCAAAGGGTGTTGCTACCAACACCTGCAAAGGACGGTTATTTGTTTGTGGGCAAGCCCATTGGATACGGAGGGAGTAAGGCACATTGAAGCAGTTGGGAATGGTTGTGCATGGGTTTGCGCGGTGTTAAGCACTGCTGACCTCTGGTTACAGCTTCTTACACTTGGTTAGCCTCCACATTTCTTTACCAGTACAATACTCGCATACTGGTAGCCAAACATGCTTACACCCACTCGCTCCCTCACTTGCACATGCACTGACATTGGTGCTTGCATGTGTCACTCACGCTGGGTGGGCGCGATCCCTTGTGATGCCTATTACATCAGGCTACATGACTACAGTATCGGGTATGTCTGACCATTAGGCGACAGCATGGCATTCAACTGTACGGAATTGGCGGCCTGTCCAGTGAGTTAATCATATTATATGTGCATTCCTCATACAGTCTGCTCCCATCTGGCTGATACATGGGAACCGATACTCTGCAATGCAGACAAGTAAATGTGTTTTGGGACCCACATCCGTCTGCCGGGTCATGCTACCGCATACCTATTGTAGGTTTGCCACCTTTTAAATTGGCCGAGGTAGGACTTTAGGATTAACACCTGTCCCGCTTTGCGTGGGACAGTCCCAACTTAGGCGGATGTGTCATGTGAAAATAATCAAGACATAGTAAATGTCCTGATTACAGGGCAATATTATATTCTACATTTCTCTAATAGTTGCATGTAACAGTTATTATATATATGACACTTCTATATGTGGTGTGAATAGCGGTGCTCTGCTCAATCTTGGGCAGCTTTATCTGACATATGCTGCAAGCACTATATAATAACTAGTTGCTCTCGATTCCCTTCACAACCCTTGTGTATGCTTTATTCTTACGGTGTTCATTCTTTATATATATATATATATATATATATATATATATATATATATATATATATATATATTTCATGTCTGTGGATATATATCTATACACACACACACACACATATATATATATATATATATATATATATATATATATATATACACACACACACACACACACACACACACACACACACACACACACACACACACACATATAATATATATATATATATACACACACACACACATACACACATATAATATATATATATATATATATATATATATATATATATATATATATATATATATATATATATATATATATATATATAAATTACATCTGTACATACAAACATACATTTCCTATGCTGGGAGCTGCTTACACCTGCGCAGGCGCACTCATCTATGCTTACAGTGAGTTACATATGTTTACTGCCGCTTATTTGTGCTTATGTGTGCCTTATTAATTATGACAGTACCACTTTGATTGAAGGAATCTGGTTAATGGCCCCATGCAAAACGCATGTTCACCTTTACATGTTTAAATGTTGGCTTTACAGCACAGCGACATTCATTCCACAAGGAAAATGATATGTGCTATAGCTGAACTTGAACTGGGAATGCTTTATGTTAGGCGGATGCTCTAACCACTACACTATTGGTGTTCTGCTTCATTTATATGTATACCCATGGTTCATAGTTACCCGAACACACACCTCAACACTCAACACTTCACTTACACAGCAGGCATCCAGTCTCCTGCTGGGAAAACCGCAGTACTACACATGTGCCATTCCCTATTCCCTACTGCTTAGGACCCGTGTTGCATGTTTACTCACTCCGAGGATATTCAGAACTCCAAAGCTAATAGTCCTGGCAAATACGTGTGTTTGATTGTCAGGGTGTTCATGTGGTCATCCGGATTTAGGCATGTCCAACTAGAGAATGGAACAGCCCTGTACCTATTGGAAAGTCAGAATTAGCACATGGACAAAGTTAGTCCCAATGTTTCCATTCTACCTGTGTTTACAGATGCAGGGGTTTGCCCACCTCTGACCAGCTTGATATGTCGGCACTACATAATACGGGGTGGGGGGGTTCCACTGGTGTTTCCCTTCACATTCATTATGACTGCTTTATTGTGAACATGTTCATTTATATATATATATATATATATATATATATATATATATATATATATATACATATATATATATATATCTATATAAATATATATATCTGTCTGTACATACACATACATATACACCTACATACCTATTTACATTTCCCATACTGTTAAATGTCCACCGTGCATCCCCGCTTACGTCTGCTTGTACGTGGCTTTACCTCCCTATATCTGACGGACATTATCCTGGACATCACATAAAATTAGCGGCCCTTACATGGCTTGGACCCAGAAACAGACACACCTTAGTTATCGGTTTGACCACTACACCATCCGTGGTACATTCCGCATGGATGGTAGCTAGGATATATTACTTCACTACAGATATTCAACAGTACTGGCAACAAATGTGACAGTTGGTTGGTGTACATATGTGTATGGACCTCTCAACCACTCAGGGACTAATTTCGACAGTAATAGGGACAAGGCAAGGACAAATCAGGGACAATCACGGACACTTTTAAAATATTAGTACTATTAACTTGAAATGTTGACAGAATCAGAGCATATGTATTAATACTTATTTTCTGAAGTAAAATGGTTTTGGTATGGACACAACTGCCCAGAGGGGGACTGTCCCTCACAATGTGGGACAGGTGGTAACCCTGACCATTGGGCTAGACTTAGCTATTGGCAGCACGCTAACATGATGCATTTCGCTTTCACTTGGTATAACTATCGACACTACAATGGAATACGGGCACGGGGTTTTAAATGTAATTTGTTCGAGGGATGGGGACTCAATATTCAGCTACGTGCATTTGTGTTTGCTTCTTACTTTTGTGTTCACAAAACTGTCTTGCATGCTTTCCATATGTTTCGGTATCCACGGACACTGACAGGTGTGATTACTATTAGAGGCAGGCTGTACTATTCAGCATTTTAGGTTGCACATAAACAGCCAACATGTCCACGCCCCATACACTCGCGCATGTTGCCTATGCACGTGGATGTGGTGGCAGTGCTCCTTCATTAATATGCATATGGCACTACTGTGCCATGTCTACACCGCACGGTCGGCGCAAGCCTAACGCTGTTCTTGCGCCGAGCTTCATGAATCCCAGGGACAGTGTCTGTTTGAATTATCACATGATAGTAATAATAATAATAACAATAAAGTGAGTGGCATATATCTATGGGGCTTACCTATTCTATTGATTAATATAATAAAAGGGGCATTATTATAAATAATTGGAGAATTTCAAGTTCCTTTGAAAATATACATAAAAAATTAAGAAATGATCCAAAATATTTGAATAAAAATGCAAAAAATAACTGAAACAAATATTCAAACATAATGCTGAACAATTTAATTTAAACCCAGGTAGCAAGAAGGGAACATTTAAATGTGGAAGCTGTACTCAGTGTAGCTATATTGTGCATGGTTCCCCTTGTTATGCTTCTACATCAAGTTGAACTTTGGGTTCCCCGCGTAATTCTATGTATGTGGTTTATATTGCCAAGAGCAGTGGATGTAAACATGTTTATATAGATAAGACTACTTGATCATTGCATGCTCTAATAAATGAGCACACAGATGCTATTAAAAAAGCAGACTCATTAAATGCTTTATTTAGGCATTCCCAGGTCTGCTTGTAATTTTTATTTTATTTATTTACCGGGCAAGTCCAACTTGGAACAAAGCCAATTTTCAGTGGAGGCCAAGAGAGAAATGCTCCATACACATCTTTATAACTTGGGAGAAAACCAGAGCAAACCCACACAAACACAGGGAAGACATACAGACTCTGCACAGATGGCACCCCAGCTGAGAATCAAACCAGAAAACTTCTTGCTGTGAGGCAACAATGCTACCGCTGCACTTCTGCACCATGAATACAGAAGGCTTGTATTTTTGTTATAGACCATTGGAAGGAAGACAATTGTGAGGAGTGGGGAATAGGGAGAATTGTTTGGAAGTAAAAGAAATGAAAGGCAGATAAGCTTTTGTTGACCCTGGTCCTAATGATGCTTAAAATTTTAAGTATGTCTTAAACTGAAAGTATTGATTAATTTATCTTGAAATTTATTTTTACTGATGTAGAAGTGTCATATGGTTCTATAAGATTGAAGTGTTTATGACATAAGCTTTAACAATCTGATGACATTTCAATAATATGCCAAAAGTGCTTTTTTATTTTATTGAAAACTTTTATTCAGCTTTTGAGTATACTGAGTTCTGATTAAAATTATTTTTAGAGTTTAATATACCCACTTGTTTTTTTTTTTTTTTTTACTTTGGTTACTATTTTGGATTATCATGTTGTAATTTGTAGGGTACCAACAAATGCAGTCCAGTTATCAAAGATATAAAAGGAAAAAAAAAAACATTTCACATGGAATTAGACATTATCACTATGGCATGAATTTTCCCCATGTTTAATTCAGACATTGAGCATTGCAATCATTCTGTGAATAAATCAGAATGCATTTAAATACTGTATACAATGACAGCTACAGTATTATATTTTAATAAAGGTGATTGATATAATTCTACAATGTACAGATCCAGTAGCTTAAAATGTGTCTTATACAAAACATTTGAAGGAGTATCTCTAGATTTATTCTCCAGATTAATGTATACTGTTTTCTGATGATGTTTGCCAGCAATGATTCCATGTATAAAGATCATACCTGACTAACATTATTGATTGCTTTAAAATTATTAATATGACTTTTGACACTCTACTAGTTGTAACATATATGCATGTAACTCATTCTCCTGTCCAGACATGTATTTAGTCTCCATATTTTCTGTAAACACAAATTATATTACATAAGTGGACAAACAGTAAACTTAATGATCCCACAGACAGTTTACATTAGAGGTATTATAACAAGTTAGAGTTGAAGCTTGGAGATAAACCTGGCAGTATACTGTGGTCTAGCTACTTAGTATCATTTTCTTAGGTTTAGCCAAATCCAGCTTTGTGGATTTCAACATATTCAAATGACTGCACACCACTGGCAAATCTCTAATGATAAAAGAACTTTTGATTTTCAAGACTATCCATATTCTCTGCAGTAAAGATATGTGGATCATAGTATTCAATTCATCTTGTACAGACATGTTCTGGGTTGTATTATGCTTTATCAAGTAAAGCTACAATTTTGCACCACCAATTTCCATATCCATTAACATGGTGAATCAGAAATCTTAGTATAGTATGCAGTAACAAAATAATGTTTGGTGGAAGTGCAGATCCTATCGCACAAAAATCTGATGGAGTTATTGTTGTTTTTAGTTGTATCTCTTGCTGTTTGGGATTCTATACTTTTATATCAGCTGCACAAATGCCTACCATGCTGAGTAGCAGTGCACAGTGTCCATTTAGTTTTACTCTCCATCAAACATACACACACACACACACACACACACATATATATATATATATATATATATATATGGGTCTACTTCATATGATAGTCCATTTGATCGACACTCATTTCACCGAGACCAAAACACCTAAAGTTCAAAACACCTAAAACCCATTTGATCAAAACTCATAACACTGATACATGAAATTAAAAGCATTATGCCCTTTTCCCCACTGCAGCGTGATCCTGGAGTTAGTATGTATTGTTAGGGGGATGGGGGGCATAGCCCCCCACATATTTCATACATTTCAAACATACACATGGATACTCATAACTGAAATTACTAACTCTTTGTAGAAAACAATATTTATCTAAACTATGTGGGGGGGCTACAGCCCCCACACTCCCCTTGTGGAGGGCTGTGCTCCCCACACACTCCCTAACTATATATACTAACTCCAGAATCGCGCTAGAGTAGGGAAATAGGGCAAAATGCTTTTAATTTCATGTGTCAGTGTTATGAGTTTCAATCAAATGGGTTTTAGGTGTTTTGAACTTTAGGTGTTTTGGTCTTGATCAAATGAGTGTCGATCAAATGAACTGTCAGTCATATGAAGTTTATCACAGGGTGGATTGCATGGATCCATTGTAGGCCTTTAGGCATGCTGAAAATGAAATGAGTCACACCTTCTCCCCAGCCAGCAATATTCTACTGAGATTTTATTTCTGGTAAAGCATCTGTTGCAGGAGATGAGCTGGCTTAAAGAGTGACAAAAGGCTCTGGAATGCAATTCAAAAATACATAGTCTGAGGATTTTTTGGCCTACTGGAGAAAGTGATGACAGGGATATCATCTTTTTATAAAACATCAGTTTGTTGTAGTCTCTCACTGGCCAGAGTTCATATTTTCAGGTATGTTATTCTTATTGGTTGTGTACACTAGCAAATCAGGATGCCTGAGGCACTTAGTCTCTAAGTTGCATTTACACTGAGTAAAGTCATTGCTACTGAAGAAGGTGGGATAGTTAAAAAGAACTTTTTTTCCAGATGTTGGATAATGTCCAAGACAATTTATTCACTGAGATATGCAGATGTAGGAAAAAGTTTCAACCATGAATATGGCATCTCTGAAAACATCAACTTTATCTAGCTTAGTTTATCCTCATACTGTCACATATGCAGGAAAGAGGTTAACCACTGCTATGGAATCAGAAACAATACTGACTTTGGCAAGATTGGTTTATCCTTACACTATCACGGGGATTTGGAAGAGGACCAGATATACCTAGGTTAATAGGTTCATAGGTAGGTACTAGTCTATCTGCCCGAAGGCATTTATAAGCCTAGCCAGAATGTGTTGGCTTTCGCCGCCCCCTTAGACTAGTTCCCTGTGCCTGTGTCCAGCAGAGCCACTGAAGTGATCCCAGAGGTAAACTTTCTGTTTCCCATCCACTCGTCAAGGTTTTGAAGAGTGTTACTGAGGAGTTCTGCCTAATGTAGATTGGAATATTGGTCCAAAGCATGGGAAGTCTCTGGGACAGGAATCTATCCCTACAGCACGTCCTATTTATTGTTGTGGTGAGGTTTAGATCCCTAGAGTGTGTGGCTCGAGGGGATAAGGCTTTCTTTAGGTGGAGCATGTCCATCAATTCTGGGTTAGACATGGTCTTGTATGTCAGGCAAATATCACCTCTGAGTAGGTGGTATGCAACCAAGTACAGCTGGAGTTTCTTCAGTCGAGCTGCATAGGGCATCTGTTTGAGGCCAGTGATCCTCTTCTTGAAGTACTTCTGTGGTCTTTCCAGCTGTTGCAGGTGTTTTGGGGCATTGTACTCTATGATGGGTCTGATGAGTGATGAGTAGAGGCACAGAATGACCTCTTTTGTTCTGGATCCGAACCCTTTTGTGATTAGGTGGGCCACGTAGAATGATTTTCTAACCACTTTGGCAATGTGATTATCAAAGGTGAGATTACTATCTACTTGGGTCCCCAGATCCCTTATTACGTCTTCCGTATTTAGGGGACTACCACCTATGTGGTAGTTTGTGGGTACTTTGTTTTTTTCCAAATGGGAAGACTATGCACTTTTTGGCATTTAGCTTGAGCCCATGATTTTGACACCAGGTATCCGTCTCACTGAGACCCTTTTTGGAGAATGTCTGTGTCAGAAACTGCTGGTGGTTTGCATTTCTATGAGGCTGAGTCAGGTGGGGAAGAAAAAGAGATAAGATAAGCTGATGTGCATAAAGTAGTCTCTTCTTCCTTTACTATTCAGTTAATCAGATGGGCATGTGAGAGTGGTTTAGAGTATCCAGAATGACTTCGCAAAAGCCATCTCATTGAATGATAAAAAGAATTCTAATGTCTAAGATAAGGTCTTCAACATAACCTTCATCATAAGCAGCTTACAAGTGTCTCTGATCTTGTATGATATTTTGCTCTGTCCATCATAAAGCATTTGATGTTTCTAGTAAATCGCTGAGGATTACAGTCAATAATGCCAGACACTGGAGTTTTATTCTTCTTAATGTCCAGAAAAAAGCTAGTTGATGCAAAACACGCTGTTCTCTAGATGTTTTAAGAAAATTAGAGTGGCACTTAAATGCTGTCCCTGATTTTGGGCCTTTGTCACATCATTGTTTTTGGTTTTGTCCCTGATTCATCTGCAAAGAAGTTGAGAGTTACACATGGTACTTAAATAATTTGTATTACTGTAGTCGGCTGAGCTATTCTTTATGGCATTGTGTCCTTTTTAGGACCACTAACTCTCCAAAACATGAACAGAGGAAGTAGGATTCTGAAGACATACAGTATGAGAAAGAGAGAGGTATGGAACCACAATAGGGAGCTGTGAAGATGTCAAAGAAGCCAAAGGGTTCTTAGCAGATGAAGAAAGGAATAAGGCACATGCATCTTATTGTGAGGTAAAAGCTTACTTCAGGCTATGTATGTGCCGTGTTATTTTTATCGGCAAGCTAACTGTGTGATCTTGCTTTATTTCTATTATTGGTATAATGACTGCTGATGCTATATTCCAGTGACACTGCACATAAGCCCTGATCTGTGACCAGTGGTTTGTTATGTTCCTGATTGCACTTGTGTGGAGAAGACAACATCCCTGATGTGGATCCATTCCCTTGTGAGACCTGTAGCCTGCTTACTATTGCTGTAACCAGTCATCTAAGGCTGTGAAAATTATAAAACATGTTTTCCTTTGCATGCTACTGTTTTCCATTGCAGACTTGGTTATGCATGGTCTTTGCCATATGCTGTCTTTTCCTGAATAAGAACTATGCAGTAAGGCAGAAAAGCCAGAAGTGGACAGTTATGACTTACTAGCTCAAGGTTTTGGGATGATCAGATGGTACTTGATGCCAAACTGGGGAAGGAACTGGAGGAGGCACCTTAAATCTATACAAAACTCTCCTGAAGGTTATAACTTTACAAAGACTAACTGTACCCATGACAAAGTCTCAAACAGGCTAATGATAAAAATTCCCTTACAAAATAACAAACCATTTAGTATTGTACTTGTTTATTTATAACCACCTTCTTTCTAAGAAAACTTCAATCTCTTATTCAAGCAATCCTTACTAACTGTCCTAAACACAAAAAAATAGTGATGCTTAGGTATGTCAGTTTCAACATGCTAGGTGCACACAAAAATGATCTCAATGAATTTCTGACAAACCTCCACCTAATGTGACTCATCCAAAAAAAAAACATTTATGAAAACCTACAGTCTCAGAATCACACTACTTGACATCTTTTTATGAAACCACCCAGGTAATATGTGATCCAATAACATTCACTACCCCCACTAAGTGACCTACATTTCATGAATTTCATACTTAATAACATCACAAAGAAGCAGTCTCCCACTCATATCCTTCAGATCTAAAAATCATCTTACTAAATCATCAAATTCTAATTCTATCTCTCTGTTCTTAACTGGTGTCCCATAAGTTTGATCACATCTAGCAGAAACTGTCACACTTACCCTCTTTCAAATACAGGATAAATGTTTTCTAGTCATTATCACACAATTCAAACAAACAAAATCTATTTGGCTTGCTAAAACTTTGTGAGGAAGCCTGACATTTCTGAAAAAGCAACCCAATACCTGACAACTATAACAAATTTACCACACTCAGGAATTTGGAAAAATACTCAATTAGATGACATAAAATCAAACTGCGCACTTCTAAATAGTTCTCACTTTTATACTCTCCCAAATAATTCTGGCATGAAGTTAATCTTACAGGTTGTAAAAATTCACATACTAACAAATTCAATTAAAGCAAGGGACTTGCTTTACCTCTGACTTTCTCCAATAATTCAGCAACATACTCTCTCCTCCCATCACCCCAAGCACAAACAACCCTTGCTACCCATTCCACCCCTCTTACTATCAGCCAAGTGATGCCTCTATGTGTTTCTGCAGTTACATCCTACTGACACCGCTAGGCCTCAAATATTGTTTGTTCATATTTGCATTAATCATTTCAAACCAATACTATGTGCAAAGTAGTAAAATATATCATCTTAAAGCTTACACATTAGCAAATACAGCAGTGTTGCTATCTGACATCTGCCTAGTGCAGGTAAAGAGATATTAATTGTTCCTCATATAGTTTTTATTTATTGATATTGTCATAAATTTCATGGTTTTATCAATATCTTGATAACCAAGTAGCACAGACAGAACTGTATAGCCTCATATAAAAGCTCTCCTTTGAATGAACAAAATGCTGCTAATGCTCATGTAACTTGAATGGTTGCTGAGAAATTGTAAGTTGTTCATACAATATTACAAACTTAATAGTTACTATGTTTACTGTGACTTACAAAATCTAGTTTAAGTCCTAGAACCTGAAGAATACTATCACTATAAAATAGTTTGTGCTGAAGAGTTTGCCATTTGCACTTCTATAGTAGCTCTTATGGTACTAGAAATATGTCAATTTGTTTGAAATACGAGGATATAATTTGATTCTATCAAAAAGCTTAGGCTTCACCCATGGGAAGTTACAGTACAAACTTTCAGAGCTCCATTGGAGGGAATAAATTAAAATAATTAATGCCAAATACACCACTCATCTTCTAGAACAAATATTTTTAGATGCATCCACAGGAGCTTGACAGTCCCTTCCCCTAGTTCATATATCACCGCAAACAGCACATCATTAAATCACACTTACAACTTTTGCCTTACCTCTAAAACAATGCCCTAAATATTTAAATCTGATCTAGCTGAACCACTTCCAAAACAAAAGACACCATAGAAGGCATCCCACTTGTGCTCTATCTTCATCTTACCAGTCCTAGGTAAGATCTGAGAAAATAGTCTTTATTTAACTATCCTCATACTTACAATACCACATTCTCACATTAAAACAGCACTAATTCCAGTCAGGTAGCAGCACAGCTGCTAACTACATCTTACTTAACATGGACAAAGAAAACCTGACTGGATCCATATTTGTGGATCTAATCAGAGCCTTTGACCTAGCTGATCATTCATTCACCTTCATCGTATTCTAAATATTGGCATTAGCCCAACAGCTTCAGGATGATTCCAAAATTTCCTCAGCAACAGGTCCTTTATGGTCAAGTTAGGCCCCCAGATTTACTAATCATCTGTGCAGGACTAAACGTGCAGGACTAGCTTAGTCCTGCACAGAAGCGGCCATTTAGGAGCAGGACGGCAGTGCGCCGTGCATATTAATGAGGCATGCTGCCTGAGCTTCTAATCTTACATGGAGCATGTAAGAGTGCAGGGGGTGTGTCTGAGAGCAGAGCTCTCAGAATATACATGCCCCCGTAATGAAGAACTGCAGAAAGGGCTAAGAAATGAGTGAGACCACTCATAGGTGTCCGCATATCCCCACCAACATTCCCCCTCGTGTACAACAGCAAGTAATTACAAATAAAATGAACAAACCTTTTTTTTTATTTTAAAATCCAATTAAAGTTAACTGTAGGTGCGCAGATGTACCCACTGCTTAGCTATGGTTAATGCAGCTTAAATGGCTGAAGAGGATAACAAGGAAGATATATGCAAATGAAGTAGCATAGCAATAGTGTAGTGGGCAGAGCATTCACCGTACGAGCAGGCATTCCCATTTCGAGTCCCACTGCAGCACATTCCATTTTCCATGGCAAAGCATGTTATGATAAATATTTATGTTGCATAACCCACTAAACAACATATATTTGTGAAGTGGAGTACTGCATTACATGCACATGTGAGGTGCCAGTGTCATAATGAATGAAGCATTAGTAAGCAAGTTTAAGCACCAATAAGGAGTAGTAAGCATATGTAAGCACTTGTAAGTGAGTTTAAGCCCATTTGCACTGGGGTAAGCAATGCGCACACAGGTTAAGAAATTTAGAAGCTAACTCTCTGTAAGCATCATTAACCGTAGGTTAGCAGCGCAAACCCACTTACAACTGCTCAAAAGTGCCTTAATCACTTTGTATCCAACAGCCCTTGTTCTGCCCAGCAATAAAATAAACAGCCTTGCAGGTCTTGAACCCAGGACTCTATACACTAGAGTCACAATAGGTAACCACCAAGCCATCATCTGTGAAAGGAATCAGTATACAGTCATATGTTCCATAGCCCACTACATAACATAAATATGTGAAGTGGAGTACAGCAGTAAGCCCAGAAGTGAGGTGCACTTGTAATAAAGTATTGAAGTCCCCAATAAAACAAAAGGACCCCATACAGTGTACGTACACATGAATCATGGATACCAGGCATACATATAAGATGTAATGAGCAATAAATCAATGCCAAAAAGAAAATATAATGCAAAGTCTAATGTAAGCAATGCTAAGCATTGCACAGGCCAGCTTAGGAGGTGTAAACAATGTGTAGGCCAGCTAACTCAATTTGCCCAGTGTTATATCCCTTTAAACAATGCCAGCCTTAGGTAAGCAGGTTTGCCCATAGCTTAGACTTATCAAAACCAGCCAGTCATGAAAAAATGCGGGAAGTCGTCCCTACTTAAATCCAAACAGGTGGGAATACATCTCATAACTGGTTATAGCTTCCCTTGCAAGCACTATGTCAGGAAGGGGAGAGGGTGTGCACTTTTGGGCGCAGTGCTGGTGCATCCAGGAGTCCAGAGTCATGACAGGACTCCTTGTCAAAGACCATGAACAGAGACTGCTGCAGGGCCAGTATCAGGGTTTCCAATATAAGGGAGAAGCCTGTGACCATCTCACCCATGACCTCACCAGTGCCCTGGCATACCCCGAACTGGTGAGCAGGTCAGGCATCACTATGCCAACCTGAAGTGGTGTAAGGGGGACCTCTTGGAGCAGTGGATCCAAGAGGCTAGAATGGCAGGGGATGTCCCAGCTGTGTGTAAGTATCACCCCACTACGTGTGTAATAATTGCCAGCTCATGTATATCATGGATAGGTATGGCTAAATATTCCTCTTATGTCCTCCACAGCTGAATAAAGTGGGCCATGAACCAGGAGGCCCATGGAAGATGCCTGGAGAGGTTGCACCATAAATAGAATGTGTAGGAATGGCTGTATATGACTGGTGTAATCCCCAGAGGCCATTTAGTACAACTGAGAGACACATAGACAGAAAACAGGGAAAAGGAAGACAACAAAACCTGAATAGCACATGCAACTGAGATGTGAACTGTTGTATTTTTAGCACACACAGCCATGGACCGAAACCTGCCAGTGGTAGTAGTCTGCATACAGAATCATACCCCACAACTGTACAGATATGTCCAGAATGTCCAGTAAAGTGACCCATATCTGTTGCTTGTCAACCTGCCCCCCTGGGAAATCAGTGAGATGAACCCTGATGTATAGGCAGCAAACAGGAAGTACAACTGCTTGACACACATCTATGACAACAAAGCTGGCACACTAGGAACTCCCCAAAACCTTATGAGACTAAGAAGACACGTATGCCCCATTTATACCCCCATGTTGTCAAGCTGTGGCCAGAGTGTGTACAGTAACAGAGTGAGATGTATGTGCATAATAGTGATGTGGAATCTGGTACTGTGTGTGGTGACATTCAGGTAGAGCTAACAAACATTTCTCCCACAGGTCTGTCAGACACCAACACTGTGCCCAGAAATATAAGAATGATACTTTGTACTGGTACTGTTTACATTGGTATTGTATGGCATTGTAACTGATGAAATTGCTCTAAATAATGAAATATTACTCATCACTGTCACGCACACTGTCCTACAAAATATAACTGTCTATGAAATATTTATAAGAGTGTTGTAATACAAGGTCAAAATTCAAAAGCACAGGAGAATTATAAGACAGAAAGCAGATAGGAGATATATAGCAATATCTATATAGCACACACAACTCTGATGGACAGTGTTTAAATTGTAGCAGACACAGCCATGGTCTGAATCCTGGGACTGGAAGTAGGCTGCATACAGAATCATACCCCACAACTGTACAGATGAGACCAGAATGTCCAGTATATGGGCCCATATCTGCAGCATGTCCACCTGGTAAGTCTGTGGGATCATCCCAGATGTTTAGCCAGCAAACAGGGAATACAAGTGATTGTCCAATATCTATGTGAACAAACCTGTCACTGTAGCAACTCCTGACACTGTTAGGAGAGTAATAAGCCAAGTATGTCCTATCTACACCCCATGTTGTCAAGCTGTGACTAGAGTGTGTACAGTAACAGAGTGTGTTGTATGTGCACAATACTAATGTGTAATCTGGAACTTTGTGTGGCAACATTCAGGTAGTGCTAACAAACATTGCTCCCACAGGTACATCGGATACGAACACTATCCTGAGAAATAAAAAACATTATACCCTGTACTGGTACTGTTTACTCTGGTATTGTAGGGAATTGTGAGTGTTGCAGTTTCTCTAAATAATAAAGTATTACTGATCACTGTCACCCACACGGTGCTACATAACATAACTGTGTAGGAATGCATGTATATGTGTTGTGTGTTAAGTCACTAAAGGTTGAAGAGGACAATATTCTAGATATGTCCCAGTACACCTGCATGTGGTCAAAACATAGCCAGAGTCTGTGCAGAAAGAGTTGGATAGCTATGTACACAACATCAACCCAGAATCTGGGAGTATGTGTAGAAACAGTCAGTTAATGTTAACATACATTCCCTCCACAGGTATACCAGGTAAGAAGTGTATAATGCAGGTAAAACCAGTTCATGTATAACGATGACAACAGACATATCACTGTCCAAACTAAGGCTATAGAGTAGCGTAGTAAGACATGTAAGGTACAGATAACAGCACAGACTAGGAAAGTAATGTGGACTACGGGAATATACTAGTTGTTAATTGACATATTTCTCTCCCCCATCATATCTCCAACAATAAACAACATACCCACCCAAACCGGTATGTAATGACTCCAATGTTCTGATAATGCCATATTGTTTGATAAATATTTTAATTGTTCCCATGCATGTGCTATATTGAATAATACCAACATTGGTGGCATGGTGCAATCAATGTACCTGCATGCTGTTCTTAATACCACTGTGGTCCCATATATGCATGTGTTCTGTTTGCTATGCAACTGTTCCATATCTGGTGTCTGGGTTAATGGGAATATCTATGCATGCTGTTATACCTAACCCTGGAATGTGTTGACAATTACTAACCCACATATGATGATAAACCCTAAACACTATAGCACGTTTGGGAAGGCCAGTCCCAACGGACCCACCTGTCCCACCATTTGGGTGGAACTGCCTCAGGGGATGGGGCTCACCCCCCCGGGAGTGAGCGAGTGTGGACAGGAACCTGTCACCCGTCACCAAATCTGGGTCATGGTGCGTAGCGAGCTCAACTAGCAGCTTGGTGATCTGCTACACCAGCTTGACGGCCATGTGTCATGACTAGAGGGTCAGGCTAGTTCTATGACTCATCCCCCACCACAGCCACCTTCGGGGCTGTGAAGGAACAGTGGTGACTGCCCATGGATGGGACCTCAGTTACACTGTTTCCACTAGGGGACTCATGGACATCTGATTTCCCAACACTCCTTCCCATCAAGATGTTTACCCCCCAACATGTGTCACATTCCACCCCTGTATGCATCTTGTTTGTCTTGTTTGTTATCCTACCCAACCTACCTTCCCATATATACCTACTATCCCTCCCCAACATCCCACTCTCACCTGAAAAACAAAAGAAGAAAAGGGCAATCTGTTCCAAAAAAAAAATCTCACCCCATTCATAGCTCTCCATTTCACACACATGTCCACTGGACACATAATCAGGTCTAATTGGCATCACAACTTATTGTTGTCCTGACCCCTCTCCCAGGGGTTTGAGTGTCCAAATCTACCTCCCAATTCAGTGTATAAACACAGCTGTTGCTGTAGAAGAAATGGGCAGATATGGACCTTCCCCACACCCTTCCTGCACATCCCTAGCTATTTTCCCTACTGTCTTTCCCTCTTTATGTCCCTTTTTTACCACTTTCCTATCAACCCTTTTCTTTTCTTTTAAAGAAATTAGCATGGAGTAAGCAGGAGTAAGCACTTTTAAGCAGCAGTAAGCGGGTTTAAGCCTGTTTGTGCAGGGGTAAGCAATGCCTACACAGGTTAACCAAGTTAGAAGCTAACTGAATATAAGAAGCAGTAACCAGAAGTTAGCACTGCTTACCTCCATGCAAACCCACTAACAACTGCTCAAAAGTGCCTTAATCACTCTGTATCCAACTGCCCTTGTTCTGTCCAGCAAGAAAATCAACAGCCTCTGCAAGGCTCGAACCCAGGACTCTGCACACCATAGCAATTTACTACTAAGCCATGTCAGATATACATAGCCCTGATGTTTATACAAACATATCATCCAGCCCAGTCATTCAACAGTACAGGGAATGTATTCCAACATATAGATGTATATGTGTATGTGGTATATATATATATATATATATATATATATATATATATATATATATATATATTTATATATACATATATATATATATATATATATATATATATATATATATATATATCTAAACAGATAAAACATATATATATATATATATATATATATATATATATATATATATATATATATATATATATATATATATATATATATATATATATATATGTGTGTGTGTATATACGGACAAACATCTGTAGATAACAATGGGAACATAACAAAAACATATATGTCCACATGCACGGTTAATGGGGGTTGAGAGGCTCCAATCAACATACGTCTTGTACGAATAGGTATACCCCCACCCACAGCCAAACATGTCTGCCCTGCAATACACTACCAACTGTTGCAGATCTCATAACCAGGCCCTGACATGACATGGGCACAAGATGTTTACAGGACTTCATCCCACCTGTATAATGCCAGGCTGGATTCAGTAACATATCATGCAGTATAGTCTGGCTCCCATAGGGAATGTACAATGTGGAAGCTATCAACATCCCTAGGATACATATACACAGACACATATATGCAGATACAGATATACATATATATGTATACATATATATAGCTATATATGTAACTACAAATACACACACGTATATATATGTATAGTAAGATACATATGTAGAAGGTGCACACAACATGGAACAGCCACTATGCCTACAGTTACCACCTTAACAACTGGACACTGTATAAGCCACCCATACAAATGACAATCATTGCCTGCAACATATTCCCACAGAGAGGTCAAAGGATATAACACCACACACAGGTTTGCATAAATGGGCAAGCTTTATTTGTGTACTATTAAAGTTGTGTATGCCATATCACATAGTTGTTTAGGCACTGACATCCATATAAACAGAGTAATGCAACTGTGAAACAGTTATACTAATGCAATGGTCTGGAAATGTTTACAAATGTTGCTGTCCAGGCCGAGGCCTCCAAGTAGTACAATAGTAAAGACAGACTGGGCCACTGGATACCAAACAATCAACAGTAAGCAATGCAGATGTATAGTTCAGCAGCCTCTATCTACACTCTGTATACACTCCCTAGGGGGTAAAGAACTCAGTTGACACAATGGGATGTAACTGTTACATAACAAGTTACAGCTGGCACCATCACAAGCACACTGACAAACAGAACAGTCTGTATGGCAGGAGGCGATAGGCCTGCATTTACCCAAGGTGGATTGTATGGTAATGCACATCCAAATACCTTCAGTCATCATAAACATGGTGTGTGTGGATGGTCACATCTGCTTTTATCATGTGCACCATTGGATACTGGCAGACATCCTAAGGACATCATAGGATAGTACCACTGCTAGCACATAATGCTCCTGTGGACTACAGCAGAGATATTGGCCAATATATGTGGACAGTCTGACACACTCTGGACAGTCCAGAGGTATACACAGAACCCCTTAGTGCAAGACATGTGGACCAAGACTGACAATTTTGATGTTAACAGCCATGTAGATGGGTATAACATGTAGCTACTGGTACACATTTGCCCCATAGGTTATGCATTTACACACCCCTTTCTGTCCTGATACATGATAACCGCGGGTATGGAGGTGCCATAGCCACATACTATCCACTAGATATTGACATACATCTGTACAGCATCCCACTGCTCTGTCTGACATACATGACTGTTATGGTGGCCCGGCAGCAGTACATCTGGCAAGTATCTGGCATGACATCTCACTGGGTAAGTACACTAAGCTGCTAGGCATGTACCAATGCACAGTGCAGGCTACAGGCAGACTGGCTCAACACTGGCCTACACTTCCTATGGGGGAATGCACATGTACCAGCATGTATAGCAGGCTCTACAGGCATGTCACAGCACAGAGTATGATACACCTGTGTGAAAGTGCATAACCACAACCAATGTGAACACAGCCACAGCGACATATGGTAAGCTAGCATAATATTACAGTATATGGACTATCTGTGCAACACCATCCTCATATGTGCCACTCACACACTATCCCTACATATACTGGGCTGCTCCACAGTGTTGTCCAAAGCCTGACTGTGGTATGGGACATGTGTGCATATGGCCCTACAAATGTGTAGGCCGATAGGGTAATATACAGTGGAGCAGCATGTAACAGCAGATAGAACAGGACCACGAACAATGACATCTACCACAGTCTGTACACAGGCCAAAATACATATGGACAATACACACAGTGTCAACAATCACCAGAGTACATAGACCTCAATACCGTACACACAACCACAGACTGTCCAGGTTATGCCATAAATTGTAACCCATACTACACATAACATGTGTAGCAGTCTGATATCTCACTGGCTTGTTATCAGATATGATGACACTAATTATGGTGTACAGCACATATGCACCTCTTACTGCATGGCATGTATACAAAGGGTGACAGAGTTGTGGCTGGAGGCACATATATTGACATGTTGCTGTGATACCCTCATACATTTACTGTTGTAACAGGGTTTGTTGCAACATATGTCCTATGAAGGATATGAAGTCAGTAACTCTCACGGCTGTCACTATCTACAGACTACAATACTCACACTACCTTCTGCAGTTCACAGACAGGTGCTCTGTGGGTAACACATGAAACAAAAGGCACCACACACTGCCCAGTCTGCAGAAGACCCTACAGATGGGGGTATCCTCATAAACATAGCACTGACATGGCAACTATTAAGACATGTAGAACAGCCATATCCACACATACCCTGTTACACCAACATTACTCCAAATGCAGTATAGCAGCACTTACAGTCTGTAGTCAGGTCAGGCACATCACCCTTATGTGTGTTGCCCTGTTGCCACAGTGAATGTTATCAGAGGTAGACCCCAAATCCATCTGAGATGCTGTTTACCAAACAATGGATCGAGTTCCTGCTCACAGTGAATGTAAAAGCCCAACACCAACATGATGTTCCTAGATATTGGAATGTGTCTCCATGCAATTGGCTATGGGAATGTTACCACAGCTGTTCCACATGCAATCAGCTAAAGGAGGGCTGCAATTCATGCAGAGGCCATAAACTGATCATGAGCAACACTTAAAATACACATGCTGCTGCTTAAGCACAGCAGGTGTAAGTCTCCACATCCACCAGAGAGGGAGTGAGAGAGGCAGACTGAGGCAAAGAATAGTCAGGGAGGGGCGTGAGAGTAAAACATAAGCATATTTGTGTCATACACCTACCAGTACAGAGTATCAAAACCCTGATGACTACATATTTCCATCACATGTCTATGCAGTTATTGGATGCGCCACATAGGTTACATGTTGAGGAATCCTCAAAATGTATAAGTGATGATGAGTGACATTTGCAACAGGGATATGGTAGCTATATGGTAGGTGTAGTACACATGTCTGTCTGCAAGAACAGGTGCCATCATCAACACATCCACATTCTCACAGGGACACACACACACTTTGACACACTTGGCAGAGCCAGGAATACAAATCATCACTAGTGGGATTGCCACAACACAACTACAGTGCAGGTATCACATGCACCACAGGGGTCATACGGAGGATATATGGGCAAAGGGTATGTGGAGGTGTCTGACATCAGACAGCATGCTTCAGTATGCCAATGGGGGTTGTAGTGAGTGTGAATGTGGTCATACGCATCATACAACACACACACAAACACAGGGTGCCAGTAATGACATGCATGGGTGCATTGCTGCACGGGTGTGTCGTGGTCAACTGTGCCAGATGGTGATACAAGGCTAGGTGATGGGTGTACCTTGGCATCAAGCCACATGACAATGGTCTTCATTGTGGCTCAGGGGTGTAGTTCTGGATCTGACCACACAGGTGGGTATTGTATTCACCATCCAGTCACCTGGATGACTATTGCATGTGGCCAATGCTGTGCATTGCTTGCCATGTATGTGTTCCTTAGTCCATGACATGGACTTTGTCTGGGATGTGCACATCTCCCATATGCATTTACAGTGACATGTGGAACTGTACCTGGGGTGTCTGGCCCATGTTGTGTACACAGATTGTCATCATCAGATGTGCCAGTCCTGGCCTCATATGGCGGGAATTGTTACTGGATGGCAGGTTGATCCAGCACCTACATTGATGGCATGATACCGGTATTCCCTGGTGTCAGTGGCATCTGTCCATACAGGACATGTTGTCAGGCATAGTATGTCCTTTGTGGGTCACATTTGAAGGCACCACATGTGTTGCAGATGTCCAGTGGGGAACATGGGGAAGGTGCACTGTCAGCATGTACATGCTTATTGGACTGATGGTTGGGGTGCCATGCCCACTGTAGCCCACTACAATCACAACATGGTTACTATCAGTGGGCAATATGCAGGGTACTACCAACATAGCGGCTGTTGCCTAGGCAAGTGTGTGTATGAGACATGGGTTGAGAGTGTTATCTGAGTAATACTAGGGTCGCTCACTTTGTTAGCCTGGCCTTGATGTCAAATGTAGGGGTATGGATATGTACCCCAGCCTCTCGGCTATTTCACATCTGTTATCCCTGAACAGTGGACATTGTGATATATACTAGGGCCACCATATAAGAGATTTGCAAAACCCGCTCCCCATTGACTTCAGTTGTTACACACTCACAACCACCTCCACACAGGATATGAATTACAAACACACACACACACACACACACACACACACACACACACACACACACACACACACACACACACACACACACACACCTGTCATGTCTGGGATTAGAACTCCTACCTAACTAGTTTATTACACTACAGCACTATGCAGTTATAGGATGTGCAACAGAGATTACTGGAGTACTCTTTCCCCAAAGGTGTATTTCACAGTGAATGACATCAGCAGGATTGCCAAAGTAGGGCATTTGAAGTGTAGTGAGTGTGACTAGCTGAAAATGCATTGCTCCTTACACAGACATAGAAACAAACACAAACCATCCACAACTGCCATGTGTGTGGATAGAACCCCTACCAGAGTTAAATATCACACTACAGCATGAAGCAGTTATAGGATGCACCACAGGGATAAGTGGAGTACTCCTTCCCCAAAGGTGTATTTCACAGTGAATGACATCAGTAGGATTGCCAAATTAGAGCATTTGAAATGTAGTGAATGTGACTGGCCTTAAAAGCATTTCTTTCTACACAGACAGAGACAGACACACACACACTAACACACAGTTGCCAAGTCTGGGATTAGAACTCCAAGCTAAGTATTTTATCACACTACAGCAGTACGCAGTTAGAGGATGTGCCATGGTGATTACTGGGTTGCAACCTTCCCAAAGCTGTATTCACAGTGGATGACCTCAGCAGGCTTGTCATAGTAGGGCCATGGGGAGGCCAGTGTGTGTGCATGGGCCATAACCCACTCATCTAGGGGGTGACACACCACATGTGGGCACATGCAGGGCCTTATTCCACAGGTATGTGTACACAGCTGCTAGATGACTACTTCCTTGTACAGTCATGTTGCACAGCTGGCACTTGCACCACATAGTCAGTACTGCTGACAGATACCATTGGCTATTATCTACAGTGAGTGACATCTGAACCTCATCTTGTTGTAGCTATTTGGCTGTGTGCTGGGTGGGACAGGCCTGGATGCCTCCTTGTCACAGTCACTCTTTTCCACACATCTATGTATGTCTATGTTTGGCTTATTATAGTGTGTTGTCCTTGTATATATGTCTGTATTCCTATCCACTGTGTGTGCACAGCATGAGTGGTGCATACTGAGGAGTGTCTGCACTAACATCTGCAACTTCCAGATATGTTTGGTCCACTGTTGGTTGCAGACATGGGCTTCATGTGTGTAAGTGTATGAGCATGTCCAGTATGAACTTTCAGTATATTGTTGTCTGACATTGCCTTCATTTCTCTGAGTGTGTGAGCATGCCCAATATACCCTTCTGTACTGCATGTGATGATTGATTCCAGGTAGTTTGTACTCCAGTGCAGACCTTTGTGTTGTACACCTACAGGTAGCAAACTGTTTCTGCAGGGTATCTGTTGATCATTTGGCAATATGGGGACAAATTGTGAAGGGGACAGTGTGTACTGTAGGTGATTGTGTATGTGCTGCTTCAACTACATGGTACTGCTGTTAGCAGAGATATTCAGACATGTGTACTGTTATACACTGTGATATTTTTTGTCCTCATGTACTGTCAGGTGGGCATTCCTGCTCACAGTGATGTCTTGGGGGACAAGGGTGACTGCAGCTGTGTGCAGTATTGTGGGAAGACGCCTACGTATTCCTGGTAGGTTATGCCATCCTGGAGGGGGTGCTGCAGGCACTTGCTGCTGGGTATGTATATCTGGTTCAGCACCTTGGTACAGTGCTGGCAGGGGATCCCATACATGTACATCCAGCAACATGACAGTATAGCCTTATATTGCTATGGCAATACCTCACAGCTGTACAGATTCGCACAGGTTACCCAGAGGCAGGGGCCATAAGTCAGGGCATTACCCCTATTGTGGTGTACAGGAAGGTATGTAGACTCCCATTTATGTGTTTACAGCCATGGATAGTGTGTGCACACAGCTTTGTGTCGGACCTTGCACATTCCTTGCTGGCCACGCCCCCCCCCAGTTATTCTCTCCTCTTCCGTACATTATGTATACATTCTCTGATAATTTCCCTATGGGTTTCTCCCCACCATGGCTGTGTGTTGGTGTTGGTTGTCAGTTCATACAGTGGGACATGGTGGACCTGCCACTGTGGTTTGTCCACATGGCCTTGCATATGGCGTATGTGGAGTGTATTGTGTTGTTAATTGGGTGTCCATGACATAACATGCATTGGCAGTACGTGTGAGACACAGGCCCTTGGCAGAGGCCTGTGGGCCATTGGCTGATGATGCAGGCCAGATGTGTCAGGCCATTGCATTCTGTCTTCCTACAGTCTCAGACCACCATACAATATATTCTCCTGGGGAGACAGGGTAGGTGTGCTAGGTGTTCATGCCAATACCTTCTATCAGTTCTGATTGGTCATGTGGATGCTGGCAGGGTGATACCTAGAACTGGCAACACACCTGCATGGGACACCTGCACTGCATGCTGCATTCTTTCACTATTGCCATATACAGCTGGGGTCATATTGTACCCATTCCCCACAGCAGGGGTACAACCAGGGAGGTACCTGTGGGTGGTTTTTGAGTGACCTGGGTGCATGTGTGCTATGGACACTACTTGCATCTGACACACAGATATGCATTGGGCATTCCAGTTATGCTTGCATGTGCAGGTGCATCAGCTGTTTCCCACTACATCAGTCCTACCTCCTTTGTGATCTGCGAGTGTTTGGACAGACAACACCGGTATTCCCTACTGCAGGACCAGATAATGTGATGCATATCTGTTTGTACTATTCCAAGAGTGTACCCGTTTCACAGTGACACAATATATACTGTATGTCTGGGGTACTTTCCCCTGTGTACTGCTTGTATATCTAGCCCAAGAGCCATGCCATGTCAGTCTTTCAGATGGTGACACATATTATCACCATACATTTGCAATGGCTTACTGCTAGCTTGTGTTATACTGGTGGGTATTGTGTTTGTCACTGCAGTTGTGAGGACTTGTCCCTGTTATCAGCGTTAGTGGGCAATGGCCACCAGGTCTTACCTCAACATGCATACATAACGACCACTCTCACACAATATGAAACACACACCACCCTAACACACACATACCTGCATATACATGTTCCTACATTTCTACATAGGGTTGTGGGGGGCACACCTGACTGTTACGATGTGTGTACATCGGATTGGGGGGGCACACCAGACCATTACTACATACATACGTAGGGTAGGGGGGAGCACACCTGACTGTTTCTACATTCCTACACAGGATTGGGGGAGCACACCTGACTATTTCTACATTTCTACACAGGACTGGGGGGCACACCAGACCATTACTACATAAATAGGTAGGGTTGGTGGGAGCACACCTGACTGTTTCTACATTTCTATACAGGATGGGTGGGTACAACTGACTATTTCTACATTTCCTCACAGGATTGGGGGGCACACCTGACTATTTCTACATTTCTACACAGGATTGGGGGGCACACACCTGACTGTTTCTACAGCTCTGCATAGTACTTGGGGGAACACCTGACTGTTACTATATTTCTACACAGGATTGGGGGGTACACCTAACTGTTACTACATTTCTATACAGGATTGGGGGCACACCCTGACTGTTACTACATTTCTACACAGGATGGGGGGCACACCTGACACTTGTACACATTTGCTATGACTGTACTGGTATGTCAGGTACTCCATTTCATTCTATATTCTAACTTATCATGCTGACTAGAGGCATATCAGTGTACTACATGTTTTAGATTTGATTGACCTACATATTAGTTTCTAACTTTCTACCCTTCAGTACTAACATCCCACTGCCTGACCTGCTGTAGTCTGTCTGTGTAGGCCTGTGGGGGGTTACCCATAGGCATCATTCAGAGGCCATAGCACAGCCTTTGTTTGTGTTTGTCTACACCTGTCCTGCTGGCTGTGACTGTTGTTGGGTATGTCAACCTCCCTTACTGGCATGTGTGAGTCACTTACCTTGTGGGTGTCCCAGTATTGAGGGTGGTGCTGCAGGGCTGCCTATGATGGATGGACATAGTACACTCCCTACACATGGTTGAGCACAAGTAGTGTCATGTTTAGCATCCATTTTACTGTATGTGAGAGTCAGAGAGAGGTGTTATTCCCTGGGACCCTCCTGTGTCAGTATATAGGTTAATAGGTTCATACTAGGCTATCTGCCCTAGGGCATCTATAAGCCTAGCCAGCGTGTGTTTGGCTTTCGCCAACCATTTTAAATTAATTTTGCTATGCCCTTTTTCGAGGTTAGTATACTGTGCCTCTGTCTAACAGTGACACAGAAGTGATACCCAGGGTAAACCTATGATCTCCCATCCACTCATCAAGATTCCTTTTGAAGAGAGTCAATGAGGGACTCTGCCTAACCTGGACTGGGATTTTATTCCAGAGTGAAGGGAGCCTCTGGGTTATGAATCTGTCCCTCCAGCATGTCCTATTTATTTCAGTGCTGAGGTTCAAGTCTCTCGAGCGCGTAGCTCGATGGGATTTGGATTTTCTGAGGTGCAGCATGTCCATTAATTCCAGGATGGACATGGCTTTATACGTCAGGCACAGATCGCCTCTGAGCAGGCGGTATGCCACTGGGTAGAGCTGGAGTTTCTTTAACCGGGCAGCATATGGCATCTGTTTGAGCCCTATGATCCTCTTGGTGAGGTACTTTTGGGGTCTTTCCAGTTGCTGCAGGTGTCTGGTAAGGTACATCCCAAAAGGGGCATTGTACTCAATTATGGGCCTGATGAGGGATGAGTAAAGAGGCACGATGACCTCCCCTGATCTAGATGTGCATCCCTTCATGATTAGGTGGGATATATAAAATGTTTTTCTAACCACTTTGGCCACGTGGTTGTCAAATGAGAGATTGCTATCAACTTGGGTCCCCAGGTCCCTAATTACTTCTTCTGTACTTAATGGATTACCACCTATGTGGTAATTTGTGGGCACTTTGTTTTTGCCAAAGGGGATGATTATACACTTTTTGGCGTTTAGCTTGAGGCCATGGCTCTGGCACCAGTTGTCTGTTTCTATGAGGCCCTTTTGGAGGATGCTTGTGTCGGCTGGAGAGTTGATTATGGTGCCCAGTTTGCAGTCATCTGCGAACTTAGTCAGCCACAGTCCTTCTGTGTTGGCCTGTACCTCCGAGAAATATTTACCGAACAAGAGAGGTCCCAGGACTGAGCCTTGGGGGACGCCACTTGTAACTGGTTTGGAGTCTGACATGGCTCCAGCAATTCTAACCATGTGCGTTCTGTCCTTGAGCCAGTTTGCAACCCATCTAGTGACATAGGGGTTTATATTTAAGCTGGTGAGCTTATCTATAATGCCCGAGTGGGGTATTGTATCGAAGGCTTTTGCGAGGTCCAGGTAGGCTGTGTGGACCACCTTCCCCTCGTCAATGGCCTTGGTGACTGTTTCAAAGAAATCAACCAGGTTTAAGAGGCAGGATCTGCCCTTAACAAAGCCGAACTGGGTAGGATCCAGTGTCTGTAGGTCCCCAATATCTTTATTTATGAGGTCCATGATGATCCTTTCCATAGCTTTGCAGACCAAGCTAGTCAGGCGTATGGGGCGATAGTTTCCAGGATCCGTTGAGGCACCACCTTTGTGGAGAGGGACCACTATTGCTGTACGCCACTCTTTGGGTACATATCCTGTAGTAAGGCTGAGATTGAACAGTAGTTTTATGTTTGGGTTTAGCTCTTCTTGGGGTTCATGTAGGACTCAGCCCAGGACACTGTCTGGTCCCATTGATGCTGTGTTTTTTGCTTTGGAGAGGGCAGCTCTTACCTGAGCATCTGAGATGTCAGGGGGGCAGCACTCTGCTGGGATAAATATTTGCCCTTTTGGTGGGGAGAGGGGGGAGAAGTTTGCGCTGAACCTGTCAGCTAGGATGTTGGCAATGTCTGTGGGTTCGGTGTATTTTTTGTCATTTTGGACTAATTCTGAGCATATCTGGGAATTCCCACCCAGGTTCCTAACATAACTAAAGAAAGCCTTGTGATTATCCTTAGAGTCCTGTGCAGTTTTTCTCTCGAAGCTGGCCTTAGACGATTTTATGAGTGCCCGTAGTTTTTTGCTAATACTGATCAGAGATGCCTACCCTTTTTGGGATTTTGCTCATGTAGTAGCTTCCTCCTTCTATTGTATAGTTTGTTTATGGCTGGGGTCCACCAGACAGGACGTCTGCCTTTGGAGGACTGGGTCTTGGTTTTATTTGGGATTGCATGATCCATGCATTCCTGAAGGTGTTCATAGAATGCGTTTATAAAGGATTCTGTGGTCTGGGCCATATTTTTCACAGGCCCGGGGCTTTGTAGGATTCCACCTCGGTTTTGAGGAGTGTGAAATTTGCTTTAGAGAAGTTTATCACTGTGGTTTTCAGGGCAGGGGGTGGAGTCGGGATGTGAATATCCAGTGAGATTAGTTTATGGTCTGATCTTACCAGTGAGGGATACACGTCTGGTCTGGAGCATAGAGTCCCCATGTTGGTGATGATCAGGTCCAGTATGTTTTCCCCTCTTGTGGGAGCGGTAACAAGTTGTTCCATAGCATTTGAGTTTATAAATTCTAGGAACCTTTGGGCTAGGGTGTTGGAGCTAAAGTAATGCTCCCAGTCTATGTTTGGGTAGTTGAAGTCGCCCAATATAATGGTGTTTGGAGAGACCTTCATATTTTCCAGTGTTCTCAGGAAGGCCGAGTGGGGTTCCTGGGTTTGGGAGGGTGGTCTGAAGCAGGCTATAAACTGGAAGGCAGTTTTACACACTGTTAGTTGCACATGGATAGTCTCTGATGCTTCGTGCTGTGCCACCAACCTGGAGGTGTGGGTATCTTTGACAAATATTGATACTCCCCCTCCTTTTGTAGTACGGTCCAAGTTTTGGGGCCGAAAAGCATGGTATGAGGTATAACCTGGTAGTGCTGGGGTGCTCTCGGGAGCCTTGAACCAAGTTTCTGTTACTGCACAGATATCGATGTTCTCCATGCTAAGGAGAGTTTTGAGTGTGTGCATTTTGAGGTTTAGACTTCTGGCATTGAGTAGCATTACTCTTAGTTTCTTATCCCTTGTGATACCTATGGAGGTGGGTTTGTCTTTTGAGCCTTGCCTAAAAAAGGCACTATGGGGGTAGCAAGAGCCTTTGCCAATATCCAAAAGCCCAGGGATGACAGGTGCAAGCCGTCCCTAGTGAAGCATTGTGGCTTGTCGAGCATGTCATCCCTGGCTGAAAGGCATTGGATCCCCTGTGAATGACACCAATACTTAAGCCAATTGTTGAAATTGATCATCTTGTCTTCATATTGTGGCATCATTCTTGGTGAGGGTAAGATGCTACTCAAGGTCAGAGTCATACCAGCCTGGGCTACATGCTCAGAGAGCTCCTCTATATCTCTTTTCATGTAGTCCAGGGAGGTACGTCTCAGGTCATTCACACCTGCATGGACAATGACTGAGTCATATTTGTACTTGCTTGGAGTGACCTGAGTGCTTGTGTTATGTGGCAGATCCTAGCGCCTGACAGGCAGCTCACCGTGACCTTCTCCTTGTTCAGCCTGGTGAGCGGGACGTCAGTGTGCCTGATGATAGAGTCACCTATTACAAGTGTATCAGGTGTGTTGTTTAGCCTTAATGGCTGTGACTGTTCGGCACACTGGCTTTGTGAGCTATGTGTTGCACGAGTTTTGTTTTGGGGTAGCAGTTGCTTGGGTGTCTGCTTTGGAGGTCTCTGCTGCTTAGGCAGATTTTTATTTAGAGCCTCCGAGTATGTTTTTGTGTGTTTATGTGTTTGGTTTGCTATTGTGGTAGGTCTATGTGAAACTGGAATTGTAGTGAGTGTGGTTTCCTTCTCCTCCTGACTGGTTTCGCCAGTACTGAGTTGAGAGAGCTTAGCCTCCAGTATGGCTATATGGTTGCATCTCTCACATGTGTTGGAATTTGTTGGGAGGAGGAGAGGGTTGTCTGTGTACATGAGGCAGTTGTAACATTGCTTCAAGATTCCGAGATATGTGCTATGCATTGCCTTTTTGCCAAGGCCAGGGCATACTGGGCATGCCTCCTTCTGCCTACTGGGGCAGGCTCAGGTTGTTCTTCCTCCGAGTCACTCTGTGCCTGTGCAGGCCTTGGCAATGGTGGGGGGCTGTGTGGTCCTGCCCCATGCTGTTCCTGCTGCAGCTGTTTCTGCAGGATCATATTGTGTAGCATGGCACATACAATGACAATTTGGGTACATGTAGCTGGTGAGTACTGCAAGGTTCCACTGGATATGTCCAGGCACCGGAACCATGACTTGAGCATCCCAAACACATGCTCTATTATAATCCTGGTCTGTGCATGTGCTTCATCATGGAGTTCTTGTTCGGGTGTGTGTGCATTTTTGTTGGGTGTCATCAGCCATGGCTCCAGTGCTTATCCAGCATCCCCCACTAGGTGACCATGAGAGATGTCCCCATTGGCAAATTTCTCATTCAGCTGCATCAGATGCCAGATGTGGGAAGCGTGATAGATTCCAGGGCAGCCAGAACCCACATTCATTGTTATGCCCTGGGCATCACACACGACCTGGCAGTTGATGGAGGGGAGGCCCTTGCAGTTGATGTAGACCCTACCCCACTCACCGGTAGGTGCTTTGATGCATATATGCATGCAGTCTATAGCACCCACTACCTCAGGGTATTCTTCTATTTGGTGGAACAGTTGCATATTGCTGGCCAGCACCTCAAGGGTGTTGGGGAAATATATATGCTCACCGGCATGTGCTGACATGGCATCCAGGAACTGGTGGAGTACCCTGGATGCTGATGCCTGTGGGATCCCTATCATATCCCCAGTTGGCCTTTGGAGGGTACCTGTAGCTAGTATTCTTGGGCCTACACATACCTTGGTACCCACTGGGATGGGTTCCCATCTGTTAGTTCTGTATGTCAGGCGTGGCCGGCACAGCTCAACAATTTGCTGTACGAGGTCCCTGTCCACCCTATAGCGCTCCACTATCTCCAGCTCATGTAGCCCCTGGTAGGTTACCCTGGGTCTGTACACTCTTCTCCTTCTCCTCAGTGTGGGTTGGTCAGCAGCATTCACATCCTCACCACCCTCAGCCTCTTCCACAAGTTGTGGTATGATAGCTATTGCAGCCCCTATCATCTTGTTATTTTGTCTGTTAAAACTTCCCCGCTTGTATACACCAGTGGTGTAGAGTATGGGAGAAACCAGAGTGGAAGGTTTTTGCATAGTTTATAGTAGTGTTCTGGGCTGGGCTGGTCTGCTGCCTGTGTAATTGGCTGATTCTGATACATTTCACCTGCCAGCTATGCTAGTTCTCCTTGATTAACTTCCTACTACAGTCTTCCCTTCCCATAGCCTTCCTGTTTAAGCCCAAGGGCACTCCGCACAAACACAGTGCTCAAATGTGCACAGAGCTGCTATTTCCTGGTTTACCTTTTTTTTTTTTTAAAAGAAAAGCCCTGTGCGCAGTGCGCACACCCACTTAGGCAATGCAAAGTGTGCTAGGCAGACTCAGACACACCCCCTTGCTTAGCTGTGCTTAGCTAGGAGCAAACGTGAGCCACAGGGCTCCAATCCGCTTACAGTATGCCTGACACACTACTTGTTAACTCCTAGGCTTGCACCAAGCTATTCCTGCTCCTACACTGTTGGGACCTGACTAGCATGCTGGGGAAAACTGGGATTCACTATCATTCCCCTCACTTGCATAGGATTGCCTGCTAATGCGTAGTTACATGTCTCACACTGAGCCTCCACCCTTAGCAGCCACTACTCACTGGCCATGTTGTCTTCTGCCTGCCATTGACTTTAATGGCAGAATAGTGATTTTAGTTAGAATGCTTATTTTAGGTTTATTTTCTTATTTCCCCCCGATCCCATTTGCGCACCGCTGCCCTATGCCCTACGTTTAAACTGCCGAGATCGGCTAAAAAAAAAAAAGTTGATTTTTTTAATTTTTTAAGCTGTTTATAATGCCAATGGCTTTATACTTGGCCATTGGCATGCCTCTTGATTGATATGCACCCTATATTTAGAGCTGTCACGGCTCCATTTTGGAATTTGCAGAAATGTACTCAGTTACTAACTGAGTACATTTTTGCAGATTACACTAGTCCTGCATGGCCAGGTTTCAGCTTCCTGGATTGCAAATTTACCTCATTTGCATGGATTTCTCCTGCAAATGGGGTAACTAACATACAGGGGCTGAGTTCATGCAGGACTAGTGCAGGAGCACTCGTGCATGCCCCCTGCAGGCTATTCCTGGATCGCATGGCAGACATATTGCCTGCTAGAGCTCCTGCACTAATCCTGCATGCTGTGCAGGGCTTGCAGAATCTGGGAGAGGGTCTTCCACCTCCTCAGAAGTGCCAGCTTTAAAAGTAATAATCCAGAGGATTCTATCCTTGCCCCCCCCCCCATTTTTCCCCCTTTTCCATTTTTTGAAGTTTGTAATTATACAGCCAATCGGTAATGGTCACTAAGGCCTACTTGTAATATATTCTTTAAAGGGAGTCTAAAAGTCAGTTTTATGACTGTGGAATGTGTAGTTCTTGTGTAGTTCACTTATACATGATTTGCTTGAATAGGTAGCTGGTTTCCCAGATGTCTGTAAACTGTGGAGTGAGCTCATAGTTTATAGATGGGCTGCATGGGGAGTAACAGGTCAAATACCTCTTTGGTGCTAAATACCTTTCTAGGGTAATTATATTTTGCTACTACTGTTTATTTGCCTAGGTTTTACTATTTATTGTTTGTTTAACAAGGGCAAAAGGAAGATCCACTCATTCATTTTATAATAGTAGCACCTGATCAATATGGTGAGTACTTTTTCTGTGGGTTGTCTAGGGCACCTGACTCATTATGCATAATGTTCACGTCTTTTAATTCATTGGTTACTGTAATGTTGCTTTCTGGGCTACTTGAGAGAGGTGTGACCCTTGATATTGCAACACTAGGGAAGGTTTAATGGCTCTGTTTCCTGAATCTTTCATTCCTCTGTAGATGGGGTACCTGACAGTTTCTGTGTACATTTCTGAGGAGCAGGAAAGACATTTTTTTTTTATTTTGCAGGCATTGTCATGGCAAAAGAGGTGAGTAGGCTAAGAGTTTTTTTTTTTTTGGCTTGCTGATGTGATCAGTGGCAAGGCAGTCTGAGGAATCACATATTTATGGGGACAAATGTTAGGTAAAGTAAAATGTATTGTAAGAGAAGATGGGAAAGAGCAGAGGATTAGACCTGATGGATGGGTACAGAGTGTTCTTATGCTAAGTCGCAATAGCTAGGGGGTGCTAGTTGCTCATACAAATTTTGCAGGAGGTTTACAAAGACAGGAATGTACACTTTTCTTAGGGACAAGCATCAGTGCAATGAATGTGGAATGGGAAGTGAAGCCTTGGAGAGTTGATGATATGTTTACACTTGATATGAATATATGTATAAACTCTAGCCCTTGGTGTGTTTCTAATGTAGGATGTGACTAATACTCAATGCAATTATGGAGAATTGTCTATTGTTGCCATGGGAGTGTTAAGGTACTTTAATGTGAAGAATGAGGACCTTCTCCCCACTAAATAGCCTGATAGGAGGATCATAGGTCAGAATAGAATCAGTTCAGTTTAGTAGTTTTTTGCTAGGGTGTCCATCAAGCAGATATTCTTTAGACATGGATGATGCTGTACACCTTAGTGTCAGAGGCGAGGGAGTACCCATGTTTCTGTGAGAGGTATCTATGCACAATGTAGGCTTTGATCTTTGACAAGGACTTGTCAGGTAGAAAGGGTGGGGAAAAGGTAGGGCTGGTGAGGTTTTATGAAATGCATGTGTGGAATGTTAATGGTTTGAACAGCCCCATTGAAAGGTTGAGGGTTATTTGCAGATGGGGCAGAGAAGCACTGGGTAATGTTTTTATTCAGGAAATGAAGCTGGCCAGGAGTGAAATGCTTAAGCTAGGATACAGAGGATTTCAAGGTAACAGGTATATAATGAGTTGAGGGCAGGTGGAGGAAGACAGGTTTGCTGTTGTAGTCCATAAATAAATTTAACAAAGAAATGAGGTACAGATTACATGCATTGATGCTGAGTGATATTTAAGAACTAAGAAAGGGGCTACAACAGGTTTTACTTTTCCTAAGAAATGGGTACATCATGCTTAATAGAGCAACCTATATTTGTGGATGACCAAGGCATGACAAAGATATATAGAGATCCTCAACAAAAACATACCCAAACAAAAGCGATCTCCAAGGCAAAAAACACTCGTGAACTCCACTGCCCAACACACCACACACTGCTGATAGTCCACCCATCTGTGTCTTACAGCCACTAAGGCCTAAACATAAACCCAACATATAAGTCATAAGAGACTCCATTGTGAAAAACACAGATGTGCCCCTCATCAGACTGGATAAGGAAAAAGTCATGGTTAGTTGTTTGTCAGGTGCCAGAATCCACCATATCACACATGCACTCAAGCATCTCAACAGGTACTGTTATGACTCTGTCATAGTTCATATTGGCATGAATGACTTGAGACGTACCTCCCTGGACTATATGAAGAGAAACATGATTGAGCTCACTAAATATGTGTCCCAGGCAGGTATATTCCTAGCCTTAAGCAGCATTCTATCATCACCCAGAATGATGCCTCAATACAAACAGAAAATGGTTGACTTTAACAATTGGCTTAGTTTCTAGTGTCATTTTAAGGGGATCCAGAACCTGATAGCCTGGGATGACATGATTGCCAAACCACGATGCTTTGCCAGAGATTACCTGCATCTTTCTTCATTGGGCTTCAGGCTCCAGGCAAAGGCTCTTGCCTCTCCCATAGTGCCTTTTTTAGGCAATGCCATGAGGTCAAAACTGCCAACATGAAAATTTCATCAAAACGTAAATTAAAGGTTATGCTGCTAAACGCTAGTAGTCTAAACATGAAACTGCATTGCAAGCATTCTTAACTCTGGAAGATTCTGACATTGTGCAGTCACAGAAACCTGGTTCAAAGACGTGGAGAGCACCCCAGCCATAACAGGTTACTCATCCTATCATAAATTCAGACCCCAAACCGTGGGCAGCAAAGCAAAAGGAGGTGGAGTTGCTATATAAATAAAAGACATACACACCTCCATGCTGGTCAAACAGTATGACACACAGGAAACACTCCAGGTGCAGTTAACAAACTGACAAGACCCCTATTCAAATTATAGCTAGCTATAGGCCTCCAACTTTGACTTAAGATACCCACTCCACCTATCTGGACCTCTTCGAATCTATCAAGCTTTAACCCTTTACCCTGATCTTGGGTGACTTTAATTATTCAACCATAGATTGGAAGAAATACTCATGCAAAAACACAAATGCCCAGAGATTCCTTGATTTCATCAATGCTAATGCCTTGGACTAGTTGGTCGACACCCCCACAAGAGGTGAAAATATCTTGAACGTGGTATTAACCAACACGAGTAACCATTGTATCATCCCTACAGTGTCATCATCCCTGGTAAGATCCAACCACAAAGAGGTCACTTTCAAAGTCACCATCTCCCCCAACCGCCCCCCCCGCCCCCAGCTAGGGTCAAGCAAAAAAACTTCTCCAAAGCTGATTACAAACTCCTGAGGGAAGGTATAAATAGCTTCACATCCCCCTCCTCCTCCATAGGCACTGGCACATAGCGCAAAACCTGCACCAAAGTACTATATGAGCATTTATATAGCTGCATGGAATCAGGAGTAACCTACAGGAAAAAACTGTCCTCCTCAAGGAAATGTAAACCTATCTGGTGGACATCTGCAATAAATAAACTCTATAATAAAATGAAAAAAAATGCTGTCCAGGACCAAGAATGACCAGGTGTCTAATTAGAAGCAATCTCTCCTTAGCCCGAGCAAGCAAATAAGAGCACTAGTGAAATCTTCCAAAGCAAACTTCGAGTCCAAGCTGGCCACATCTACTAAAGACAATCATAAGGCCTTCTTCACATATGTCTGCAATCTCAGGGGAAGCATCCAGATCTTCTCAGAACTGGTGGTCAAGGACACCACATACACAAACCCTGTAGATATAGCCAACCTGCTGGCAGACAGGTTTGGTAAAAATCTCACTCCTCTGTAACCCCCATCAGTAAAACAGGACATCCCCAATACCTGCTCCCCCTCCCCTTATCTCTAAGGAGCAAGTCATCACTGCTCTCTCAAAGGCAAAAAATACAGCCTCCTTGGGACCCGATAACATCCCAGGCAGCATCCTACATGAACTCTAGCAGGAACTTGCAGCACCATTAGGCACCCTATTCAACCAAAGCCTGAGTACTGGCTTTGTCCCAGCCGAGTGAAGGACAGTCATTGTCATCCCTTTGCACAAAAGTGGAGTATCCACCAATCCAGGAAATTATAGACCCATCAGCCTAACTAGCCGGATCTGCAAGGCCATGGAGAGGATTATCATGGACCTCATTAACAAGAACATTGTCAACCTCCAGACACTCAGTCCCACACAGTTTGGTTTTGTCAAGGGGAGGTCATGCCTGTTAAATTTGGTCGGCTTCTTTGAAACAGTCACCAAGGCCATGGATGAAGGGAAGATGATGCACACTGCCTATCTTGACCTGGTCAAATCCTTAGATACTATTCCCCAGTCAGGTAAAATAGATAAACTTTCTCAACCAGGCATCAATCCATATGTCACCAGATGGGGTAGCAAACTGGCTCACTGATAGAATCCACCTAGTCAAAATAGTGTAAGCCACCTGAGAAGTAGACCCGTAATGAGTGGTGTACCCCAGGGATCGGTCTTGGGGCCTCTTCTGTTTGGGATATAACTTTCTGAGATGCAGGCCAAAACCAGTTGGCTATGGCTGACCAATTTAGATGACTGCAAGCAGGGTGCTATCATCAATTCCACTAGTGATGTGGACATCCTCTAAGAGAGTCTCAAGCAAACGAATGACTGGTGCCAGAAACATGGCCTCAAACTGAATGCCAAAGAATGCATCATCATCCCCTTTGGGTAGAGTGATGTCCCCACAAATTGTCACATTGATAATAAGTTCCTAAACATGCAATCAGTCATGAGGGACTCAGGTACCGAGGTTGATAGCAAACTAACTTTTGACCACCATATTGCCTCCGTTGTACAGAAAGCTTTCTACATGGTCCACCTCATTAGTAAGGGTATCTCATCCAGGGACAAGTTGGTCATAACACCCCTGTATTCTTCCCTTATAAGACCCATTATTAAGTGCAATACCCCTTTCATCATGTACCTCACAAAGCACATTCAGCAGCTGGAGATACCACAGAGAGTCTCAGACATCTACTCTATACAGATAGGCTAAAGGCCCTGTCCTTCTACTCAGTCTCCTACAGACTCCTCAGAGGTGACCTCTGTCTGGCATACAAATCAATCTCAGACCATGACTTGATGGGACTGCTGCATATCCGTAAGTCAAGCTCCACTTGAGTAACCCGCACACTCGACCTCAACCTGGTCTGTGACATCAATAGGACTTGTTGGTGGGACAGATTTGTGTCCCAGAGACTCCTTCTTTTGTGGAATAAAGTCCCTCTCCACATCAAGCTGAGTACCTCATTAACCCTTTTTAAGAGCAACCTGGATAACTGGATGAGGAACAGAAAATACACCCCTGGGATACCAGCTGTGTCCCTGCTGGACAGTGGCATAGGGTGCTGACTTGTTGGAACATGAGCTAAATTCTTGGGCCAGTAGCCTTGTAACTTCCTATGATCCTATGATTCTATAATTGTAGTTTGCAGAAACTTGGCTTATTATATAATGACCGGCTTGGTCTGAGTTAAAAATAAGGAGGTGGGTCAGTAAAGATAGTCCATATGACTTGTTGGACCAAGTGAGAATTAAATAACTGCAAGGAAAAGAGCATCCCACCATGGAGGATAATGGGCCTTTTACAAGAAGGGAAGGCGGGTGGAAGGTAGGATGCCAAGGCTGAATTATGTGGCAAAGAAGGAAAAAGAGGAGGAAATAAACTAGAAAGTAAAGACAGAAGAGGAAATTGAGTGGTATATAGAACCAAAAGTGAGTCAATAGGAAGAAAAAAAGTAGGATTAAAAGGCTGACATTAGACATTAGGAATGGCTGAAGAAGTTGGACTCTGGTAGAAGAAGAAGCCAAAACACAGAATATCGGAGTTCAAGCTGGTATACATTGGAAGATGTATGTGAAAACTGTTAACAGGCCCGGGGGGATAGTTCACTGTCTGATGAGTAATTTGGAGAGGACAACTAGATATAAGGGAACTTCTGTACATTTTTATGCAAATATGTATCATGATCAGAGGTTAGGTGGAAGGGGTAGGTATTTCATTTTGAGGTAAAAGAGTTTCTAAGGAAAGACACTAGGTTAGTTCTAAGGACTAGTCACAATATTCTTGTCCTGTGTTGCAATAGCTAAGGTGCTATTTCTACATATAGATTTTCTTGACAGTTTACTGTGGTGAAGGTGTGTATGTCGTCAATGTCTTAAGAGACAAGTTTCTGTGTCATGAACTTGGTGAGAAGGCCATTTGAGAATTAAAGTAACATTAGACAGGTAGAGTGGATGGATATATAGTGGATTTCTATAAACTGTTGGACATTATGTGGTGTTGCACCAATAATAGCACCCTTTGCCACCTATGTGTAATTAGTAATATTGTCTAAGAGGAAGTGAAGCAGGAATGGTCAAGCTAATTACAGACCTACATCCTTAATAAACGAGAAGGCTAAGATTTATACCATAACACTAATGCCCCATCAGGAACATTTTTTATCTCTCGGCTTCATTGTGAAGACCAGGTTGGCTTTACCAAGGGAGCATATTTGAAGATCACTAACTAATTTTGGTAGATTGTTAGGAAGCAGTACAAATTCTAAGGGGTAAAAAAGTTAGAGTAGCCCCTTTTGATATTAATAACTCTTTTGCCATTGTAGAGATGCCTCAGAATGCATTACTGTAAAAGATAATTTCTCATGTGCATTGTGGTCCTATATACAAATACAGCTGTTACTATGGAAATTAGGAAAGGCTGATCATAATTTGTTGAAGGCTGCTGTGGAGAGTATGACATGTGCCAGTTTTACAGAGTATAAACTTATTTAGGTGCAATTACATTCTCTTGCAATGGGATGCTGAGGACAGCTTACCAGGTAATTTTAAGAACGTTCCTATTTTTGAGCACATTCTGGGCTTGAATGCCATTCTCAAAAAGCAACGATTTTCCTGTTAGGTTTGTAAGTATTAAGTTTGGGACTGCATATGTTAAAGGGGCGGGGAGAAAAGTATTTAATTTTGACCACTAGTATGGGCAATATCTCCAGGAACTGGCTGAAGCTGCATGATAAGGTGGGAGTGTTGCTACACTGATGAGTCCAAAAAGTTAATATGCCATCAGAACAATAATGGTAATTAAAATGATGGGGTGATCCTGTACATATTGTGCATTGTGAGACATTTTTCTGTAGGACTGGTGATAGTGAATTTCAGTAATTGCATACATTGTGTAAAAGGCAGGTGTGAAGAGAGAATATAAAGTATTTTGGAAAATTAAGGCTGTCCCTACATAGAGGAGAGGTGGGTGGGGAATGCCAAACATTTTGCAGTACGTGTTGTAGTTAATCTTACACTGATTGGCAGAAAAGAACACTGCCAGGTAGATCTGGTGAGTGAAGGACTAGCTCAGTAGTTTGAAGTAAGAATGGATAAATCCTCTAAATGAGTCCAGAAGAGAGGGATTTGCACTGATTTGCCAGCGGTAGAGGACTTTTGAATTGAAATTTGCTCTGTAGCCTTGGAAAAAGACAGTAGATGTTAATTTGTGAGAGCTGCAGAAAAATGGAGTATATGAGAAAAGGAGGATCTGCTACTTAAAAGGGATGACATTTATCTGTCTATCTATCTATCTATCTATCTATCTATCTATCTATCTATCTATCTATCTATCCATAACCCCTTTTCCTCACTTTTGCAAGTGGGGGTTGGGGTATCACATCAACACTGAACATCATCTAGAGGAAATTATTACACTGCTGGGTGGCTACCCCTACTATGGTTGTTCTTCTGTACCTCCCACATGCACACATAATCACATCTGTGGCCAGTTTAGTGCATCCAATCCACTTACTGCATTAAGGGATGAGCTGTGTAGCTAGAGAACCTTTTCTCACATAATGGAGGTATTTTTGTGACTGAGTGACTATCTGGGGTTACAAACATTTATTTATTCATTTGCATTTGTTTACCAGGAAGGTCCACTGGGCCAACAGGTACCCATTTTCAGTAAAGGCCTGAGGAGAAAAGCTCCACAAAGAATAATACAAACATTAGAGTAGTTCAAACAGTGAGTAAAACATACATTAGCATAGCAGTACAATGATTTGAACAATACATACATTTGAATAGTAAACACACCATAATAAGAATACTAAGACAAGTTTCACAGTAAACAATTTTAGTATAGTCAAACAGTACTTATTTTACTGAGGCAATGGAATAGTAGGAGAGAGGTGAAATCAGGTTATAGCTTGTGAGGAACTTTAACATGAGCATAGCCATTTGGAGGAAAGATGTTGTCTCAAAGATTTTTTGAAGAAGGAAGCATTGCTAGTGGATCTGAGCTGAGGAGGGAGAGATTTCCATAATCTAGCAGTGGCAAACTCAGATCTTATTTTCCATGTAATGTATTCTGAGGCATCTCTACTAAGTAAGATTAGGTTTTCCTACTTTTAAAAGCATTTGATTTTCAAAGCAGAGGTTGGTTAAGGAGGTATAAAGTGAAAAGAAAAGAGAGAGAAGGCCAGGTGGATGGAATGAATATTAGTTTATGGGCAGTTGTTAGTTGTATGTAAGTGAGCTGATGTGGACGTTCTAGCCAGTTTAATAGTCGAAGGGAGGTACAGTGGTGAGAGAGATGTTGCCTATTTGTGATGAACTTGGCGATTTTATTATAGCTTGAATCAATCTTGAATTTAAGATTGGCCTGTATGTTGGTAAAGGGGGGAGCACCGTAGAAAAGTGAGGGGAGCAGTAAGGAGGAAGCAATGGCTAATTTTGAGGTGTAATTTAGGAAAGTTTTATGACAGTATAGCATACCTAGTTTTTGGCTAGAATAGATAGAAAACCTGGTAAGCAAAGATGGGTGCACAAGGAAGACTGGGTTGTAAGAGATATATTTTGAGAAAGTCTTTGTAAAACAGGTGTCAATAGTACTCAAGTAAAATGTATAATTATTTAAGATAGGAGGAGGAAGCGGGAATTGTTTCTGTTACAAGAAAGCAGTTTGGCTATGTGAAGGATCAGAATAGAGAGAGAGAGAAATGGGAGGAAGTTTAGAGTATGATGAATGTGCTTAGAAGAGGGGGGCAGTACATGTTTAAATATTCAGGATTTAGTATAGATGGTATATGACACCCAGGAGTATGAGGAAATGGGGATGAATGGAGTTTATTACATGTTTGCAATGTGAAGAGGAGAATGCTAGGGACCCCCATATGTGAAAAAAGTGCCTGGATGTAGATCAGTTAGGTCCTGCCTATGCAGATGCAGTCATGCAAGTGTACAGTAAACACATTTCAGTATAATGGGTAGAGAGAAGCACTAACGGGAGGGACTGCACATTTTTGCCATGTAGGGTTTAAATTAAAACTCTGATTATGAGTAACCTTAATAAGTTGGGAGACCCTTCAGCAATAACAGAAAATTGTTTAATATGGCTGGAGTGGTTGATGACGGACAACTGGAAGAGTTATGACTCTGTTTAGTAGAAGGAATGGAGGAAATAGTTTGGCTGTAAAGACAGTAAGGAGAAGTGGGGAATGTCATAGAGCATTAGGAATATAGCCCTGTTGTAGTAAGGAAGTATATTTGTAGGGATAAAAGTTTATTTTGAGGGAGAGATATTGACAAAAAGTAGTCTCATTAACTCAGTAAGAAGTACAGTTGCCTTTAATGCAAAGAGCTGTGGGTTCTAATCCCAAATCAGCTAGTTGGATTACCTTTCCAATACTAACACCTTAGTGCATCATATGGGAGTTGCACTGAGAGTGCCATGCTTCTGATGAGATATTAAATGGAGGCCCCATCTGCCAGAGTTGCTTTTAGCACAGGTGAATGTAAAAGATCACACAGCACTTATTGAAAAAGTAGGGGTATTTATTTACATTTACGTTCCTTTTATGTCATAAACATTTTAAATCATATTTACAATTTTACAAGTTTTCAACAAAAAAAACTTAACTAAACAATTCAATTTCTTTCATTTTTTACTTTATATTTAAGCTCTATCCCTCCCTTCTTTTCTTCCACAACCATCATCTTACTACAGCTAATCTATCATTGTCTTCATTATTCTTGTTATATAACAAAATCTCAGATCTTTTTTCCACGTAACCCATAGTTTTACAAACATTACTTTATACCAGATGTCAATATCACACTTTTTTATTTTATTATACTTCATATATAATATTATAGTCATACTTACGCATTTAAATTCTTCCAATTTATATTCATTTTTTTAGACTTTTCCCAAAATTCTTTATGACCTTCATAATACAAAAACAGTATTTTGTTGTTTTTTTCTTAACCACAATCAACACATTTTCTTTCCTCCATCACCTTATACTTCATATTCCCTTTCCTTAGTAACTTGATTAATAAAATTCTCCACAACAATCCTACATATCATAAAAAATTCAAATCCTTTTCTTCTATCATTTATTGCCTTTTTTCATCTTTTTTTAATTCTTTCCATGGGTACACAAAACAAATCTAAAATAATTTTATATAATTATTTTCTTTGCCCATCACCCTCACTTATTTTAACTTTTATAACTTCATCTTATTCTCATATTCCTTTTTCTTCCATTCAGTCCTTTTTTTTTCTTTTCTCTGGTTTTATTCCCATACATTTTTATACTTTTCATATAACATCTTTCATATCATTTCATTTTGTCTTTCTTTTGCCTTTCTTATTACCCAAAAGAAATGCACCACAAGCCAGATTCAATAAAGGCTACATGGTCACCGGGATTTAAGAAGCTCAGCGCAAGGACGGTTTTAGTCTTGCGCCAAGCATCCTCACTACAGATGGCGCAGCAGTGCTATATGAATATGTATGAGGGCACGCCGCCGCACTCTCAACGTGCACAGGAAACGTGTACAAGTGCAGGGGGCATGTACAAGTGCTCTACAGAGGCGTAAACATGCCCCAACAGTTGCAAAACCTACTATGCCTACTAGTAGAGCCCGCCTCTAATAGTAAGTCAGTAATTCAGTGTCCATGGATACTGAAATGTATGCTAAGCATACAAGAGTGTCCACGAACAGTGAAATAAAATCGAAGTAGTAAACACACAAGCACGTAGTGGAATGTTGAGCCCTGTCCCTAGAACTTTAACAATTAGATTCCCCTTGTCCCTATTATACATTTGAGTTGCTGCAATATCGAAGGTGTAAGCAAAGCGCAGCATGATTGTGCATTGCTGCCCTTTGCCGAGCGTAGCTTACACATCATATTCAAATAGAGAAAAACATGCGGACAATGTAAATGTTAATAGTGTAGTGTTTAGAGCATCCACCTAACGAACAGGCATTCACAGTTCGAGACCAACAATAGCACATATCATTTTCCCTGTGGAATGAATGCCATTTTGCTGTAAAACCAACATAAGAGTATCACATGAGATATTTAACTTAAATATTATTCAAGCAATGTGGCACCGTCATAATGAATAAGGCACTAGTAAGCAGGTGAAAGCACAAATAAGCAGCAGTAAACACATATAAGTACCAGTAAGCAAGTCTGACTGCACTTGCGCGGGTCTAAGCAGTGCCCAGCATAGGAAATGTATATAAGTATGTACAGATATATAATATATACATATATATCTATATATATATATATATATCTATATATATATATATATATATATATATATTATATATATATATATATATATATATATATATATATAGATATATATATATATATATATATAGATATATATATATATAGATATATATATAGCTATAGATATATATATATATATATATATTATATATATATCTATGAAGAAAGAACAATGTAACAATAAAGCATACAAAAGGAATGAGAAGGGAATCAGCAGCAACCCCAGTATTATATAGCGCTGTCAGCATATGTCATATCAAGCTGGGCAGGAGTGAGTAAAGCACTGCTACTCATACCACAGACAGGTTATTTCCAGTGGCAGTAACATTGTTGATCTACTAAGTCTATTTTACACACAGAGGGTAGCCCCTGGTGGGACTACCCAAAAATTGATAGGCTATTTGGCCATCCGACCATTACACAAGCAAGGGCAGGTATGTTCAAGGACTAAATGGTGGGAGAACATGAGAATACATGGGTTGGTACAACATACATGTAGGGCCCCTAACGCTCGGGAGAGGGCAATGTGTGGAGGTGTGTCATGGCTGCGATAACAACTGGACAATGGATGGTATGCATGTATGTTGAACTTGGGTGGGGTGGAGGAACTATGGGTATGAAATTATGGAGCCAGGTGTGCCAGGGTTGGATGGGCTGGTTCTAATTGGACTGCCCCGTGGAGGTCAACGAGTTCATTATAAGTATATATGCATACACACATGCAGACATCAATATGTAGAAGTACATTCTCTGTAACACATTCATTCCATTTGCAGACATAAATAACATGACTGTGCCCTTACAAACCTCGACAGTAGATAAAATAATAGGTTGTGCATAAGAGTGAAGGGACGAAACTGCTAAAACGCAAAAGTGTGTACAGTGTCTGAAGTCAGTGCTATGCTGAAAAAAATCAAATGTGAGGATTTTCCCACACATGGAATCATTCCTGTGATCTGCCTGCTATGGCAATGCCAATTACTAAACCGGTCTATTTGTAAAAGAAATACGCAGAACACATAGGCTGTCATGTGTAACATGTGTGTCACCACATAGTCATACTTATTAATTTATTGTAGTGTCATGTTAACAAGAGTATGGATGTAATAAAGTATAGAGTCTAATCTTGACATAAACACATGCGTGTCCCATGTGAGACAACCCAAAGATTGTGAATAGTATCCTTTTGGTCGCTCATGTCACCAATGTTTGTGGACTAAAAGTTTGGGAGTTCTGAGGATACATGGAGTGAGTCAACCGAAGGGATGGGTCTATAGCAGTAGGGAGTGGCCAATGTGTAGTGGTGTGGATACACCACAAATCCAATTGGAGAATGAATGACTGCAGTGTTAGGGAGGCGTTGGGGTGGGTGTTTGGGGAACCAGGAGCCATGGGTATATGGGTATATATGCAAATGAAGCAGCACAGCAATAGTGTATTGGTTAAAGCAACTGCCTAACGAACAGACATTCCCATTGGGGTGGGTGTTTGGGGAACCAGGAGCCATGGGTATATGGGTATATATACAAATGAAGCAGCACAGCAATAGTGTATTGGTTAAAGCAACTGCCTAAAGAACAGACATTCCCCTTCCGAATTCCACTGCATCACATACCATTTACCATCGGTAATCTGTACATGAACATATTGTGACATCTATCCACTCTATAACCTGCAAAATAACAATTAAAAGTTAACTGGAGCGAAGGATATGATACAGCAGTTACGAGTTACATATGTTCACAGGCCGTGCATATGGAGGTGAGGGGGCCATTAAATAAATGTGTAACATGTAGCATCAACCCCCCCAACCCCTCAGCTAGGCTGGTGAGACATACAGACACACAATAAAAGTAAACACACCACTGCTTCCCAGACCACCAGCAGGATACTACCAGTGGGAGAGACCTGCCAGGTCTAATCTTGAAACATAGACATCGATGTCCCTTGTGGGACACCCAAAAATTAATAATCATCGGAGTCAGTCCCAGTAATGATTCATCAAACCAGGCTGTAGATGTACATGGACCAGTAGGTTGTGCAAGCTTGATAACCCATGGGTCCACACAATGTATGACATGTGTCCCGACACGTGGAGAGTGGGCAATGTGTAGTGGTGTGTTTATACCCCACCTGCACCCACAGTAAGGATGAGTGCTATAGAGGAGGGGTAGGTGGGGGAACTATGGGTATGCAATTATGGGCCTAGGCATGCAGGTGTTGGCTGGTGCAGTCATATTAGGACCACCCCGGAGATGTAAGTAATATTCCGAAATGGGCAAAGCTGACGCCCATACCTCTCAACTCCTAAGAGCAAATCCACTGGACAGGACATAAACCATTGGGGGAACAAATAGGGACCATACCTCTGAACTGTCCCCGATTTCCAGGGACGTCCCTGATTTCGACTCTATTTCTAACTCTGTTCCACTTAATCCTTCCTAAAACTAGTGACTTTTGGAGGAAGGGTGGTGAATTACACGTAATGAATAATGACAACAATTAAGAGTTATAAACATCATTTACCTCAGAAAATGTGTATGAATCCATATGCTCTGAGTCTGTCAATGTGTCAGGTTAATAGCACTAATTACTTAAATGTGTCTATGATGTTGTTATGACGTGTCCCTGATTCAGTTGGTATTTTTCCCCAGTCGTATGAGAGGTCTGATAGGGACAGAAAGCAGATATTCCACTGACAACCTTAGAAAGATGATAGAATATTAGGTATGCAGTAACATGACTCGGCTGAAGAATGCGGATTCCAAAGCCCAATTACTTGTTTGTATTGAAGAGTGTCAGTTTCCATGTATTAGCTAGACAGGTGCAGATTGTAAGAGGAACACACCAATAATATGAATCAAACACTGGACAGGCTGCGGATTCCATACAGTTGAACGGCATGCTTTCACCTAATTGGCAGCCATTCCCGATACTGTATACATACAGACACAGTATGCATGTAATCTGATGTAATAGGCAGCACAAGGTAATATCACAGCCCTCACTCCCACCCAGGGGTGTGAGTGTCAGATGCAAACACCAAATGCAGTGCATTTGCAAGTGCAGGACAAGCGGGTGTAAGCCTGTTTGGCCGCCAGTATGAGAGTATTACACTGCTGAAGCAATGTAGAGGCTAACTGAGTGTAAGAAACTGTAACCAGAGGTTAGCATTGCTTAGCTCCATGCAAACCTATGCACACCCGCTCCAAACTGCATAATGTGCCTTAATCACTCCATTTCCAACGGCCTTGTTCAGCCTAGCAACAAAATAAACAGCCTCTGCAGGGGTCAAAACCAAGACCCTGTACACACAGCTATTGTGATTTACCACTAAGCCATGGCAGATATACAGACATCGGATCTTATCACAAACATATCATCCAGCGCAGTCATTCAACAGTATAGGAAATGTATTCTATCATGTAGATGTATGTGTATGTGTTTATGTCCAGATATAAATACATACACATATATAGATATATCAAAGAACATCCCATGTGACAACAAAGCATTACAAAGGAATGAAAAGGGAAACACTAGCAATGCCTGTATTATGTAGTGGTGTTGTCCTATGTAATATCAAGACTCCCTCAGACAGACGTGTCATTAATACACGCAAACATTTGCACATTGGCCAAATACATCACTCTGTGCATTTTATTTACATTAACACAACAGTTCCTGTCCAATCATTATGTGAGAACAGTACTCTTGCAAGTTGCTGTGTGCAGCATCATCATCATGAAAAAGGTAAACAGGGTAACCAAAGAGGGACCGGTAGTGTTGTGTGTACAATGGGGTCATCTGCATCATGTGTACCTGGAACCATTAGGCGTCATGTGCATACCAGGATCGTGTGCCTGAGAGACAGGGGTGATGACAAGTGGAGTATGTTGTGATGCATATTAAAAGGGCTACATGTGTGCAGTGGACACGTTTGTGAAATAGACAGCTATGTATTGGGCAAATGTTGTTTTAGGCACCAACTGGCCTTTTGTTTCCGTAGGCTGAGAGTGGGATGTGGGGGAAGGAGAGTAGGTATGCTCATGGAGGATAGGTTGGATAGGATGACAGACAAGACAGCATACAGGGTCGGTATATTACACATGTGAGGGGATACACCTTGGATGGGGAGGGGTGTTTGGCAATCACAAGCTCATGAGCCCCCAGATGGAAACAGTGGGACGGAGGTCCACAGCCATGGGCAGCCAACACTGCACCAAAACAGCTGCAAAGGTGTCAGTGCTGGGGGCTGTCTAGGAGGGGCAGGCTCACCCTGTAAATGTGACACTCCACCCTCGAGCTGGCATATCTGGACTTGAAACCCCTTATTGAGCCCCCTACGCACCACGTCTGGGACTGTACGACAGAGGACATGTTCCTGTCTGGACCTGCTCCCAGGGGTGACAAGCCCCATCCTCAGTGGTGGTTCCACCAGAAGGTGGTACAGAGCCAACAGAGGTGGAGGTCCAAGGCTGGGCCCCAGATGTGCTGGTGCCCAGTGCCATGGCCAGCTGAAGTGGGACAGGAGGTTCTGCCGGGACCTCCAAACCCATACAGCCTATGGTGTTGCAGTTTAAACACAGATATGGCTTAGTAATAGTCAACAGCATTCAGGATTATTTATAAAAGCATGCATAGATATGACCATCAGCCCAACACAACAGATGGTATACACTTGCAGAGGGAGCACAACACATGCATATATACTGTATGACATCTGTACAAAGTGTAGAAGACTTGTGACTGAAGCTATGAACAGTGGCCATTGTTGGCATGTCACTGAGAACCCCAGTCAATGTCTGTCATACCACTGTTTTATGTGACATATGTCCAATCAAGGATGCAATGGCAGTAACTCATCACTATCACCATGTACTGACTGCAGTTCTCACACTATGCTCCTGCAGTTCACAGATGTGTGTTCAGTGAGTAACACAGGAAACAAATGGTTCCACATACTGACCAGTTCACAGATGGGGGTCCCTCACAAACAGAGCACTGTCTTGTCAGTTTTAAAACATGCAGAATATCCTTTACCACGCACAACTTGTTAAACTGGCAGTAGTCTCAATGAAGCATAGCTACACTTACATGCTGTAGTCATGTCTGGCACATCACCCTCCTGTCTTTTAGCTATTTCCCACTGTGTATGTTGTTTGAGGAACATCCAGATATCATCTGCGATGCTGTTTACCAAACACCTGATTCAGGTACCACTCACAGCGACTGTCATGGACAAACACCAACATATGATGTTCCTAGATATTGTACTGTGTTTCCATGCGATTGGCTATGGGAACATCATCACAGCTGTTCCACATGCAATCAGCTAGAGGAAGACTGCAATAGGTGTAGAGGCCATCACCTGATCATGACCATCACTAACAAAACACAAGCTGCTGCTGAGCAGGTGTACAACTCTACATCCACCAGAGAGTGTGTGGGAGGGACAGACAGAGGCAAAGTACATCAGAGAAGGGCTTGGAGACTAAAACCTAAGCATCGTCTGTCACACACCTACCAGTACAGGGGTTCAAACTCCTGACTGACTAGTCATTACTATTACAAGTGCATGCAGTTACTCCATGTGCCACAAAGCTGACATGTTGGTGTGCTGTAAGAACATATAATCATGTTGGTGAGCGACATCTGCAACAGAGATATAGTAGACATACCTTAGGTGTAGCACACATGGCTGTCCACATGAACGGATGTCATTGTCGACACAACCACACTCTGTAATGGACTCACATTGACACACTTTGCCAGGCCCACAAATACACTTCCTAACTACTTAGTTTGCCACACTGCAGTAATGCACAGGTACTACATGCACCACAGGAGATATCTGGAGGTTCTGTGGGTTAGGGCATGTGAACGTGTCTGACATCAGTCGGTATGCCAATGGGAGTTATACTGGGTGTGACTGTGGTTGGGAGCATCATACCCCACATGCAGACACAAGACGCCAGTACTGACATGCATGTATGCATTGCTTCATAGGTGTGTAGTGGTTGGCTGTGCAACATGGCTGTACAAGGCTGGGTGAGGGGTAATCCTTGGCATCATGCCACCCGACAATGGTGTGCAGTGTGGTACAGGGGTGTAGTGTCTGCAATGTCCCACTCAGATGGGTATTGTATGAACTGTCCTGACATCCTGGTTACCATTGTGAATGGCCATAGCTTTGCAATACATGCCATGTCTGTGTTTGATAGTCCTTGACATGGACATTGCCTGGGATGTGCACGTCCCGCAATAATGTACAGTGACATGTACAAGTGTACCTGGTTTGGCAGGCACATGTTGTGTACACAGACTGCTATCCTCAGATATGCCAATACTGGTCTAGTGTGGCAGGACCTGCTTATAGACAGCAGATTGGCACTGCACCTGCATTGATAGCATGATACAGGTATACCCTGGTATCAGTGGCATCGGTCCATACAGGGAACATGTGTAAGGCATTGTATGGCCTCTGTGGATCACATTTGATGGCACCACGTATGTTGTAGGCATCCAGTGGGGAACATAGTGAAGGCACATTGTCCGCAATTATGTGCCTGTTGTACTGCTGTACAGGGTGCCATGCCCTCTGCAGCCCACTGCAATGACATCATGCCTACTATCTGTCATCAATGTGCAGGGTACTAGCAACATAGCGTGATATTCTAGGCAAGTGTGTTTGTGTATGACATATGGGTTCAGAACGTATTCTGGGTAATAGTAGGGTTGCATATTTTGTTCACCAGGCATTGCCAGATGTAGGGGTATGGCTTGCCAACACAGTCCCTTAGCTGACTGGCATCTGTACTCCTCATGAGGTGGACATTGTGACATATAATACGGACACCATATAGGAAAACTACAAAATCCACTCCCCAACATGTCCAGTGGTTAGACACTCACAGCCACCTCCACACAGGCTATGACTGTCAAACACACACATCTGCCATGTCTTGGAATAGAACCCCTACCTAACTAGTGTATCACACTACAGCATTATGCAGTTACAGCACATGCTATGGAGATTACTCGGTTACAGCAGTCCCAGAGGTGTATTACTAGGTGGGTGACAACAGCAGGATTGCCAAAGGTGGTTACATGAATTGTAAAGAGTGTGCATACTCTAAAAACATTGTTCCTTTCTCAGGCAGACAGAGACACATACACAGTTGACCTGTCTGGGATTAGAACACCTACCAAACTAGTTTAACACACTACAGCATTACGCAATTACAGCACAGACCATGGAGATTACTGGGTTACCGTAGTCCCAGAAGTGTATTCATAGGTGGGTGACATCAGCAGGATTGCCAAAGAAGGGCATTTCAAGTGTACTGCGAGTTTTACGTGTCTGTTACCTGTGTGTACCCACTGCTTACTGTCAAGAAAACACATTTACACCTGGTTACAACTGCTTAAAAGTGTCTTATGCAGTCCTAATTGACAGTATTAACAAGGCTTGCAGGTCTTGAATCTTTGACCATGCATACTGAGGTCACTGGAAGTATCACTAAGCCATCTGGGTTGTATACATGTTGCATGGAGTCTATAATGCACATCTTACTACAGGTATTCCACAGTACTGAAAACAAATGGGACAGTCACTTTGTGTACATATGTACAGTACCCTTGAATGTACTGTACTCTGTGAAACAACAAAGACAAGTCTACATCTGTGCAACTGTCATAACTACATATAAATATATATATATATATACATATATATATATATATATATATATATATATATATATATATATATATATATATACACATATATATGCACCTATGGGATATATACACACACACGCACACACACACACACACACACACACACATATATATATATATATATATATATATATATATATATATATATATTTGTATATCTACACACGTCTGAACACCCTTTGTGACACAGAAGAGTTCCAAAGGAACTGATGTGTACACAAAACAGTGGCATCTCTTGTGTTATAACATTTAAATCTTAAGCAGTTCACAAGAGAAGGGATGGTTGTTGTGTATGTGGATTTTGGGGTGGGGAATGATGGCTGATGTAATCTACCCCAGGGATTGTGGAGTTAGGGTGGAAGAATGATGGGTATGGACTTACACCCCAGTGACCACTTCTGTGTCACTGCTCGACAGTGGCACAGGAAAATAACATACCCAACTGTAGTTGTGCTTGACTGTGTATTCTTTACTATTCCTAACTATGTAATACTTTGTAGACACCAGTCACCACAGATGGCTACCATGGTGTGCTAAAAGACATTACACATGTGTATGCCTGGCTATATAGTCACACACACAAATGCACACACTTGCCAGTATTGTGCATACACGTCTTGCCTATGTAAAGGTAACTAGTACAGTGGTATGCAGTTGGGGTATGTGTCACAGAACACATACAATTACACTTACTCTGATTCCACTTCTGAGCTGGGTGACATCACAGGACCGATTACTTGCAGTGGGGAGGGGGGAAGAGAGAGGTTTAGCAGTTGACAAGGATAGAGGCCAGTGCAAAAGGAGGTATCTCTTTGGAATGCAGCAAAACCCGCTGTCATGACAAAATTCAGACACAAATACACACACACACAACCACGCTTAGCCATTTGCTGACACACACTCTCAGGCATTTGCTGAGACACACACACACACAAATACACTCAGCCATTTGCTGACACACACACACTCAGGCATTTACTGTCACACACACAAACACACACACACAGTTGCCAGTGGTTGGATCAGAACTCCTGCCTATCTACAGATCATTATTACAGTACTACGCAGTTACAAGATGCGCCACAGAGATTACACATTCCAACGTAGTCAGACTGCCCTTCTAAGATTGAGGACAACAACAGGGAGACTGACAGTCACAAAGTACATAGATGTAAACCTGTGTGTTTAATGTAGGTGTCCATTACAACCTGTATGCACAAACAAGACACATCATCTGCAGGTAGGCCTGAGAGGTATAGTTGTAGCACAACAGGAACCTGAACTAGAGTATGGCCATCTGTGGCATGGACAACTACTATCACTATACAGGGTTACAGTGGGCATGCTCATACACTTAGTAACAAGGGTTTGTTGGATGCACTGATTCAAATTACACAAGGTGGCAGTGGGTACACTCATACACTTAGTAGCACATGGCTGTTTGAGATGCACTCCGATTCTAACCACAGAAGGCCACAGTGTGCATGCTCATACACTTACATGTACAGAACACATTGTAATGGACTCCTGTTGTAACCACACAGGTTTACAGCTATGTACATCTTACCTGCCAGTATATATGCACATCATACTGGTTTACTACCTGATACCTGTATGTGGCCCGTAAATGATAGATCTGTGTCTGTGCTGTGTGATACACATGCATACATGTACAAGAAGTACTGACATATATATATGTTAAGTATACACATTCATGCATGTGTGGACGTGACAGACAATAGGTTACCTGGGTCACACAGGTGGATGCTACCTACAGCATGTGTCACAAACCTTGCTTCCCTGAAAGGCATACATTGATAACAGGTTGTGGACAGTGGCATTATAAGTGGAACAGTGGCATGTGTAAGCATAATGTGTGAGCCACATTGTGTAATGGTACTGAGGTGCAGGTGTCAAGATGACATCTCCCGGCTGTGTTAGTAGTTGTCATTATTAGCAGGATTGCTACCCCTAGTATATCTCACATTGGTCATATACACAATATCTGCTACTGTCCATCACCTTACATGAGGCGTTTGCTACCAAGCACATTACTGCCACTCACAGTGATGTCATGGTACGAGTGGCAACTCCTAGACCAAAACAATGCGCCAATGTCTTGCTGTTATTATGAAATTGTCCAGTGTCTGTCATTCCAGGTTGTCATGACTGAATGACAAGCCTTCAACACAGAGCACATACATCCATGTTTCACATGTGTATAGATAATAACTAGGTCACATATAGCCATATAGCCTCATTCCAAGGCAAATGTCCTACACCCAGAAGTAACACCCTGACACCTACAAGAAAATTGCATTGGATGCTTATGCTAACCAGTGCTAGATGTGTGGCTTTAGTAATCCATTTGCTCAATGTAGAAGCTACAATGGGGAATACTGACATTTGTGCAGTGAGGAACATCTGGCTGAAGGCTCTGTAGTGCACAATTGCACTACCACGATATAACTCAGATCCAGACATGTGGGCCATAACAGTGGTATGGACCATTCCAGGTGGTGGTGTACACATATTCATAAAGGCTACTCACATGTAAAGACCACTACTCTGACATAACGCATCATAGATGAGTCAGGTACAGGTGACAGTGGCAAATGCTGCATTCTAGGTTGTATCCTCATATACATCCACCACCTTGTCCCCAGACTACCAACACACATCCATATGTGGTATGACATAGTATGGTAGACCACCAGATAACCTTCAATTGGTGGACTGTACCTTTGCCTGCATCAACTGTGCAAAGTACCCATGTACAGACACAGCTGCATAATGTGTTATGCAATGCAATAATACCACTGTTTGTAACCAGCTCAGTTGTAAACATACCAGGGTCCCTCAGATGTTGTCAGCATTAACACGGTTGACTGATGCTGTACACCAGTAAACAACACCCTCATGATTGGATATGACCTAACTGTACCTGCTCTGGATATGTACATCCCACACTCATACAACATAAATGGCATTACCATAGCTTTCCTTATCCTTTCTACATACAGGTGGATACAGTCATTACACACATGCACATGGCAGATAGCATGCTAACAGTACATAAGTTTTGATATCTATGTTAGAGGTAATATTCCCTCTCTACCGGTCACCCATGACACCTATCATATCATACAACACCCCATGTGACATGTATGTCTTTGGACATGTCCACCTAATGCAATGCCTACAAACAAACCCAAATAACAGGATCATAGGACCTACACAAGGCCTGTATTGACAGACTCAGGGAAATCCTACTCTGCTCTGTATGTTCATGAGTAGTCACAGGTGATATGTTCATGACATGTACAGCCATGTGTGGCCACAGCTCCAACATATACCCCATGTCAACAATTGCAAGCCATGCATGCTGTGTGCTGTCTGGACAGTAGCCTTAGTACCACAATAGCCAATACATGCTGGGGTGAGACAACAGACCTCACACATGCTTGAATGAGTGTACTGCCTAACTCTAACAGTAAACATGAGGTGTGTGTGGCAAATATGATGTGCTCACTGCTGACCATTACAGTGACCTGGCTTAACCATGGCACTGTCAAGTAACAGTTTGTAGGAGCATGACATGGAATAATGCTGTGTGTGTCTCGCTGATATGTGCTGTTGTCATATATGTACACTTGGCTACTCGGTGAAGGTGGTGGTGTCCTACCAGGACATGAACACAACATCCATTATGGTGTAATGCTCGGCTATGTTTCACACATGGCGTGGGGAAGGTGTGGAATGTATCCTCTTGACCTGCTAGTGCACTTACTGATGTAGACCGCATATGTGTACATGTATTGATCTTTGTGTAGATTCCATGTGTGTGCAATATCTGATGTCTGAAGGTGACTGTTGTCTTAGTACATCATGCTGTTGCAATACAGCCTCAACATTTCCAACTGTATATGGTGATATGCTCTAAGTACAGTAATCCGTGTGTGACGTATGGACAGATGTTTGGACATGACTACTAAGTGGTGGGGCTTCTTTGCAGATGAATGATTACTGAGAACAACTCACTGGTGTGTTACAACTAGTCCTACAATAACCTGTGCAACTGCTAAGGTCAGGTTTTGTTAAATGAAGTGGACGACAGACAATGTAAAATGCTGTAAGGGTGACACTGAAGGCAAACCTCATGATACCTGTAACAGTAATACCAACCTTGTGCATATGTTGTGCATATATCAGCACAGTTGGCAAACAAAAAAGTCAGTAAGCTTTGTACCGGATGCGATAGTGCTGTACTTCTGTAATACCTATCATGAGATAGGCAGGTGTTTGATTCACAGTACTGGCACGTGTGGGTGTGTGTGTGTCCATGTATGTCTCGTATGGTTGGGAATACATCCCACATGTTATCACTCTCCTGAACACTGTTGTTGACACCAGTATAAAGTGAAGTGTAGAAAGAAAGGCATGGTTAGGTGGTTGAACCTCACACATGTAACGTGTCTGTATGTGTGAGACATAGGTGTATATCTTTGTGAATGCCACAGTGTGTGTGTGTGTGTGTGTGTGTGTGTGTGTGTGTGTGTGTGTGTGTGTGTGTGTGTGTGTGTGTGTGTATGGCTGTCTGTGTGTATGGCTGTTCGATCCCTTGTGTGAGGCTGTATTTTACCATAGTGAAATGTTAATTTCCCCTCTCCCCATCCACTCAATGCAATCTAGCATCCCTGTTGATATCATCAATCGTAGACAGGCATTCTAACCGCCTTTTAACATGTACATCCTGAGGTGTGACCTGTTGTTACATAGCCTACTGATGGACCCCCCTCCCCAAATACACTCACTGCACTGTAGTATCCCTGTCGATGGCCTCGATCTTAGGCCATTCCAACTACCTATGCATGTGTAATCTCTGTGGCGCATCTTGTAACTGCGTAGTACTATAATGATGATATGCACATAGGCAGGGGTTCTCATCCGAACACTGGCAACTGTGTGTGTGTGTGTGTGTGTGTGTGTGTGTGTGTGTGTGTGTGTGTGTGTGTGTGTGTGTGTGTGTGTGTGTCAGAGTGTGTGTTTCTGTGTCTGTGAATCCCTGAGTGTGTGGGTGTGTCTGTGTTTGCATGCTGTCATGGCAGTGGGTGTTACTGATTCCCAATGAGAAGCCACTATTTCCACCGGCCTTTACCCTTGTCATCCGGCATACCACTCTTTTAAGTCCTCCCCACCCCAGGTAACTATACCTGTGATGCCACCCACTATGGATGTGACAGCTCTGAACACAGTAGCATACTACACAACTATCATGCTCTTGGATCATTAGTACAGTAAAAATAACTGAAACATGGGAGAATATAATTGTGATGTGGAAGCTACAAAGTGCATGCAGGTATTGTCATACTGACCTGTGGGTAGTCAACATGTACATATGGGACACTAACCACAAACACAGACATCCCCCGGCACATGCAATTACACCTGAAAGAGGAAGGACGAACGTCAAGATCAACATGCTGTTAGTGTTGTTACACATGATACATACTGTCAAATGTACAAAATGCATTCTAAAACTGTAATACATGGTATGTCTGCTGCCTGTCAACACTACTCAACAATATGAATCTACAGTTATCTACCTGGTATGTTCACCCTGTGCATCAGACCATATGAGCATGTCCCTGCACCAATGGTGAGGATGACAGGGATGTGGCACAGGCATCATCATATGCACAGGGTGATAATGTTTGCCAGAGGCCTAGGCTGTGCCATTGTATCACATCATGTGTGTGTGTTAGGGCCTGTGATATCATTGGGCATGTGTGGATGTTATGCGTGTGTGTGTTGAGGTGCCCTACATTTGTTTCTGGTGTGTGTGTATGCATGCATGCACACAGATCTGGCATGTGGATGGCCTACACAGGGGTATTACTGACAGCTGCAGACTGTACAAGGCAGGTTTCACAGTTCACGGCGTCCGACCATGGCCACATGACCTGCGCCTGCCAGGGGTTGCACGGGCACTACCAGGCAGAGGTCCAGATTGGGTACTGTCTGATGACACGTCCACTGGAATCGTGTTCCTGTTGAGACCATCCAGGACCATGTGCACGTGGCCTGCTGTGTCCTTGTATGGACTGCACAGCACCAACTGCACTGCTGCTGCTACTGCCACTATGGGAGTGGGCATGTGCAGTAGCATGTTCACGTAGACCTTCAACAGGTGATGTAGCTGATCTATGTCCATGTGTCTGATGCCTCACTCCCACCAGATGTTCCAGCAAAGACATCCCACACTCAAGGATTGACATGCCATGGTCAAGGACTCCCACCATGTCACCCAAATTGTCTATGCAAAACATCTGCAAGATGATGGTGAGCATTTACAAGTGCCTGGATGTTGTCAGTTAATGAATTGACAGCAGCCCTCTGAAGCCTCAGACCTTCTCTGTTGTGCCATTCAGCACGTGTCTGTGCCTCCATTACAGCCGAAAACATGTGTCTGGTGACTCCAGCTGATGTGCTTTGTCTCGCAGGGGCATATTGGCCAGTGGTCCTTCTATGAGCAGTGCTGGGCACATGCCTGTGTGGGACATCACCAGTCAGTTGACTGGGATCATGGTGTGCAGGCACACCTTCCATAGTGTCCACACTTCTCTGTTCCATGCTACCAACCACCAACTGTCCTTCCTCTATGGGCAGTGGTGATGGGGTATGTGTAGGCAGGGGAACTGTGTGCGAGGATGAAGGGGAGACAGGTGGAATGGCAACCAATGGCACAAATTCAGCCCCTGACAACCCTGCCTGTGCCTCAAGCATACTATCATCATCACTCCTAGAGTCTGTGGGGACACTAACATCAGGTGGACCGCAGGAGGGCAATGCACCTACATCCATACCTGTGAGGGGAAGACAAGAACTGTACATTCCAAGTTATACCAGACACACACACACACACACACACACACACACACACACACACACACACACACACACAGACGCACACAGACACACACACTACATGCAGGTGACATGGCAGATGGCATTCAGCTTAGACAATTATAGTTTCAGCTTAGACAATTATAGTGGTAGTTATCATACATCCCTGTGTTGCACACAACAGCATCCATGTGTTATAGCAGACGGCATGCACCTTACACAATTATAGTGGTGGATAGCATACATACCTGCATTGCACCATTTGTGTTAGTAGCCTATGCCCCAAACCTGCAACACAATGCATGCACTTTGCACCATTGCACTGCACTGCCATGGCATGTGCAACATGCACCACATGTTAACAGACCATCGCTGACATTTGTAGATCTGTCAGTCATGCTTTGTGTTGGCCACCGCCCCTATGTGTGAGGACATGAGCAGTAGGGTATGTCGACTGCATATAATGTTTGCCTGAGTCCTAGCTTGCATATCTCCCCCAAAGCAGTGCATGTCTGTTCAACATTATTCCGCCTACCCCTGAGCTGAGTCTAGACATTGTGCATGAGGCTGCACACACATGTTTGACATGGCTGTCCCTACTTTGCAATGGTGCCACAGACCAGCACATGTTTACAGTACACTGGCCTGCTGTGTGGCATATGACCTTGCCAATCACATGTAGTATGACATGTCTTCTGCAGACGTGTTGAATGACATGCATACATGTGTAACACAATGGTGTCCTTTCCAATCTACAGTACTGTAATGGTGTCCCAATGCAGGGATGTGTTATACTAACATGGGCCTTCAGCTGATGCAATGTTGTCTGTCCATCCTACAAATATGCAGAGACACGCTGCACATTGAGCTGATGTGCATAGCCATTGCAGGGCATCATGTGGCTTCACAATTGCTATACAGTGCGAGCTAATTACACAGTTCATAGCCATGACTATGTTCACATACAATACATATCTAATGTGGAATGTGACCCACATCACTGAGGTGTATACACACTAAACCCTAATGTGGAATGTGTGACACAGGTCACAGAAGGGTATACAGATGACATCCCTGCACATCTGCAACCATATTACTGATGCCTGGCAACTATGCCCACACATGGCTAACTTAGCAGTACTCTCCGTCCCACATGCCATCTGTGTACGTCACACACATGAGGAGCAGGCATGACAGTGATGTCTGACACCAGCAAGGTGAATGTACTGTATCTGTGGCCTGATGAGGTTGTATGTGTATGTTGTGCAGCACATGTATGTATTTGGATACTGTATAGGTGAATACTGTCATGTCATGACACACTGAAGATGTTCAGGGCATGTTATGTGGTGGTTTCATGTTATGCCTACACAAGCTGTGCACAGGCCTGTATGATGTTTAGTGTTTCACATCTGCAATATCACCATTATACAAAGGCCATAGTTGTATTGTGTCAAGCCAATGTACAACAGGGTGTACACACATGTACATCACTTCTACTGTGTGTGTTGCTTCATGTCTCTGGCCATCCTTCATGGCCATGTGTACACATGTTCTGTCCAATGGTTGCGATGGCCATCTTACTTCACATGTCAGTGTTATCCCATATAACGTACACCCATATATGTCACATGCTCCACTGAGGACAGGGTTGTGCAGACAAAGAGTGGTATGTATGGGATGTGAGACATGTTTTGCAGGATAGCTGAGCAGTGTTTCAGTCAGCCCACTACATGTCATGGACATGTCAGATAGCACATGACATTGTGTGGCATTCATAGCAAGGGTATAATCCACAAGGGTGTATCCTGTGGGCTGGTCATACTCCAGCTCCAACACATTTAGAGTGTGTGCATACATATGCTCTCTGTAAAGTACTGTTTGTATTCCCAATATGTGTAATGCTGATATTTAGTACCTGTCCGTACAGTGGAACACACCTCCACCATTGTATTCACTGTTGTCCACACATCTGGCAATGACAGTTTGGAAGGTTTAGTGTAGGTGTTTCATATAGTCTTCAATTGTTTCACATGGGAAAACACTGTGATGCATTACAGGTCTGACCATTGTCCATTAACAGGACCACCATATATTATGTGTACGTGTGTTATGGCAGATAGCATGCAATTAATATGTTCCATGCCTTATCAAGCCTGGTAAATAATAACAATCTCACCTGACACAGGCTGCTGTCGCTGCAAAATGCCAGAGGTACCTAAACAGGAGTGTCACAGCAGTAAGATCACTGTGTGATAGCTACAGGGTGCAATGTCCATGTTATCACATAAGCCAGTACAATACACTATACTATGGAGTACGCACATTTGTGCATACATAAAGCAACAGACTATAGTATGTGGCATGTGTGCATACATGCCTTGCATATGATGTTGCATTACATATTGTACAGTAACACATGCAACTATGTGAAATATAGTTGTGTTATATGTGCAGTAGTGACTTACCAGGCAACTCCAGGCTCAGTGGTTGAGAGACATCGACCTCCACAATACCAGCTAAAGCTTGTGGATGGAGGTCTGCAGGTGTCCCCAGGTTGGCCAGTAGCTCCTCGGTACATGTGAGTGGGGGCTGGGTGAGTGGCCCCCCACCTGTTGCACCTTGTTCCCTGGCGATTGCATTGGCACGCTATTTTGCCCATCTTATGAGGTCAGTGCAGTGTCGGCGCACCTGCTGATAGATGCGATTGTGACCACCAACATCATATACCCTCCTGCTGAGTTCCTCCCACAGGGCATCCCACTGCTGTGCATCCTATGGCACATGGCTGAATAGTGTTGTGTGGTTGTCGAAGAGGTAGGGGACGAGGACCTCATCCTAGAAGCAGCTGTACGCTGGCAGTCTGCTACGTGGCATACCTGGAAGACATAATGATGGAGACAGGTCACAGTAACTCACAGAAAAGTACAGCAGTACAGCTGAACATACATGTGTAACACATTTAAGATTATAAATACATCTTTGCAAATCTACATGACACTAACACCACTGACATGTATAAGTCACACACATTTGACACTTACTGGTGATGTGATGTTATCGCCATATATGTGTGTGTCATGTGATGACATTGCTCATACACCATGTGGATGTTGTCTTGATGTGGGCATGTCTGTTTGCCTGTACTGGTGTCTTTACCTATCAGCACATGCCTGGATTTGTTCACATTAATGCAATCAACCTAAATGCTGTGTATATGTCACATATATAGTCATACATAGCCATTAGGGACATGACCTGTGACCCTGCAGACTTGCAAGCATGTATGTGTTTTACCATATACATCTACATGGCACTGTGCAGCTGTGTAGCATCCTGCCATGTATTGCCTGTGTTGCACATATGTAACACATGGGACAACAGCTAACCTGATGGTATTTGCAGGGTTGCTTATCAACTATAGCATGTATGGTCATAGTGATCTAGTAGGGTATATGCCTTGGGCCATTTATGAGCCTAGGCAGACAGGTTACCTAGCTGTAGGCAACAGACAGGTAAGTTTCAGTGGCCAGTTCAAGCAGTGCCACAGAACTGATCCACGGGGTTACTTTAATATTTGGCATGCAGTCATCACACCATGTCACAGAGAGGGGTGATGTGCAGCTTCACTGGACAGGGATGCATAGTATGGCAAGAGTATATTAAGTGTATGGGACAGAGATCTGTCAGGCATGTTGTGATCCTTGTACTAGAAAGGTGGATGTCCATGAAGTATGTGTTTATTTGGGATCAGGATGTGTTAAGTGTAGCATGTCCAACACCTATGGGTTGGACATGGCTTTATTCAGGGTAGACTGCATGCTACATAGTGCAGCTAGGGATTGGGAAGGGCAGTGTAGGCCATCTACACATGGGCAATAAACCTTAAAGGAAACATGTGATCTATTATGGGTCACATGGGTGTTGAGTATGGCTGAGCAATTATCTCTATATTCCTGGATGGCACCCTGTCGTGATTAGGGGTGCCACATACGATTACCTGTCTGGTGTGGTGAAGTAACTATCAAAGGAAAGAGTACTGTCCAGCTGCATCCCATACACACAGTTGCCATTATGTTGACCACTGCCTAGGTGGTAGTTCATGGGTACAGGGTTTGTAACATAGGGGATGACAATGCAATACTGTCAGACTGTGGCCATACGTCACATACCACACATCTGACACACTAAGGCCCTTCTGTATGTTGAACACAGCACACATTGAGTCGACTATCACTCCTAGTTCATAGCCATTTGCAAACATCAATAGGCTGATGTCTTCTGTGTTAGTCTGTGTGGTATAGATAACAAAGAGGGGGAGTACCAGGAATGAACCCTGTATTACTGTGGCTGGCATTGGTTTGATGTGCGTGTATTAGTCAGACACCTTCTGTAGTGTTGGTTCCGCCAGCAGTCCAGTTGCCAACCACTCCTGTGACATAGGAATATAGACCTAGTTTACTGAGTGTAGTTGGAACACAGTATGGGTGATGGTGTCCTATGACATGGTGAGGTCATGATATGCAGTGTGAATCAATTCTACTGTCATCTACATCTGTACCGAGTACATCAAATGCGTTGATCACTGTTCATGGCCTTACAGACCAGACTCAGCAGGGTAGTTGTGCACTATTTCCCATTATCATTGGTGTCACCCCTTTGTGGGGTGTGATAACTGTTGCTGTGTACCATTTGGTGTGTACACAACCTGACATGGAGCTATGATTGAACATGATGTGCATGTGGATAGCTGAATGTTCTTATATTTGTGTAGGATACTCCCTGGGATGCTGACAGGTCCCATGAAAGCTGTATGTATGGCTTTAGAGAGTGCAGCTTGCACCTGCATAGTCATTATTACAGAGGCCCTGTATTGTACATGGATATATTACTAAGTGTACCTGTTGGGGGGGTGGGAGTGGGTTTAGGTTCTTCATGACCCTATCTGGATGAACGAGTGCTATTTCTGTAGGTGCAGTACTTCCCATGCCATAGTGCTGTGCAGCACAGCAGGTCTTGTTGCCATTACGATTAATGACACAACTATAGAATGCTCTGTGCTTGGCCTCATAATATGTGACTAATTAGTTTCACAGTAGCTTTGTGTGGTTTTTTATGGTGTATCTGCATCTTACTGAGGCTGACCAGGGATCACCTACACTCATGTGTGTTCACTCTTGCAACAGTTACTACCTTCTGTGGTACAGCTTAAAGCATGGTACCACCAGTTTGCCTTCTTGTTTGTGTTGGGTTGAATCCTTGTTCTGTTTCAATGGCACAATAACTGCACATATGTGACTGCTTAAGGTTCATTTGTGTAGGATTCAGCATTTGCACATGCATTGTCCATCTGCATGGGTGCCATGACAGTCACCACTCTGCTCTTAGGAAACATAACATTGGCATTGGAGACTAACTAATGTAGCATACTGTTAGCCCTGTTTGTGTGACTACTGTGATCCAGGTCAGTGGGGTCAATGGTATCCAACATGCATTGAGCGCAGGTGTTGGTACATGAGGAGTCTTCCCAGTTCATAATGGAATAGTTGAAAGTAGCCATTATTATGGTTCTGTCTCAGACCTAATCTTCCCCATTACAACACATTATGACAGTTGGGAATTCCACGGCCTGTTGGGTGATCTGTCTCAAGGTGCAATTTGAATTCCACTTTGGCACAAAGGTGGTTGCTCAGCATAATACATCTGAAGTTATGCAAGTACAACTAGCGTGGGGGTGTACTGGTGGGTGATCTATCGCAAGATGCAATTTGAAATCCACTTTGACACAAAGGTAGTTGCTCAGCATAATGCATCTGAAGTTATGCAAGTGCAACTAGCATGCGGGTGTACATATCCTTCAGGAATATGGACACACCTGCGGCCCATGTGTTCCAATAAAGGATAATGGGCAAGAAGTGAGGTATGTGTTATAACATGGTCATGCAGGTGTGCTCTCCAGAGCATTTAAACATGTCTCCGCCACTGCACAGATATGTTCTCCATGTTAGGGACTGACATATGTGTGTCCATATAGAGTTTCTGACATGTATCATTGTGTAGCGAGACCCGCAGTTTATTGCTTGGCTGTCTCTGTAACAGCAGTGGACCTTCACTTGAACTGTACATGATGAAGGCACTATAGTGGAAGCATGAGCCCTAGGCAGTATCCAGATTCCCAGGGGTGACAGGTACAGGCCCTGTCTGGTAAAGCATCATGGTCTGTCAACCATGTTTTCCCAGACAGACAGATACTGGATACCCTTTGACTTGCACCACTACACTAGACAATTGTGGAATACAATCCTTTTGTCCCTGTACTGCAGTATCATTCTGGCCAATGGCAGAATGCTACCCAGGCCTTGGGACATACCTGCATGGGCTACAAGACCTGACAGTTCCTACATGTGCTTTGATGCAGTCCAGGCTAATGCATCACAGGTCCTGCACAACAACATGGAATATGCCAGAGCCATGTGTATAGTTCAAAGGGTGGTCTGAGTGTATGGGTATGTGGCTAATCATGGCAGACAGGCAGATGACAGTATGTATGCCCTCGTATAGGTTGGTGTGTAACATAGTGCTAGAGTTTGCATTCACAAATGAGTACTGTTGGGCATGTTTCCAGTCACGTGTTCTGAGGTGTGGCACAATTATGCAAACTATGTCATACAGTTTGTGTATTTTGGTGTCTGTCTCTTCCTGCTTTGGGGGGGTCACTTGTTTGGCCAGATACTTAGAAGCGTCTGTAAATGTGTGTGATTTCTGGTAGTGTGTGGGTGGGTGTCCTTACTGTGTTCTGGTAAGGGTATGTGTTGGTTGTGTTGATGAGCTGCATGTGTTAACCTACACCTCATGACTGTCCAGTCCGTCATGGCTGTAGACTGGGCTGCCTTCCAGCTTACCCCTGTAGTTGCATCCCAAGCAATTTGTGGGGCATGGTGTTAGGTGGGTTTGGCAGTGTACATGGCATAGAGATTACATTCCCCCAGGATGGCCACATACACAAAGCTGACATTAGTAAACACCAGTAGCTGACTAGTGGACATGCCTGTATGAGCATTCAGTACTACAAGTACCAAGTACTGTATTTAGTTTATGTATTGCTTATGAAGATATTTTAGACAATGATGCTCACATGTAAATAATTGTGTTATGGACGTGACAACACTGGCTATTACAGAAACATTGTAGCTACCTTTAGCAGCAATCCTCCTCTGTGGAGCACATCACATCCTGTTAGTTGATTACAGATGATGCAAGTGTCTACAGGTCTGTTTCCTTCTCTGGGTATATACTCACATATCCACCAGGACCATGAGCTCTGTTGGGCACAGACACCCACTCTCCAAACAGAGTCATGTATCAATAGACTCTGATGCCACTATCAACATGATCAGGATATAATCAGATAGTATGAGCCACCACCTATGAAGCGGCTATAACACATGGGCAGCTGTCTCCTACATCTTACACTCCTACTGCAGATGTTACACTGGAGTTAAAGATGATATGCAACCTGTTTCATTACCAGTGCTGTGCACTACCTTACATATGGTATGTGCAAGCGGCTGTTAGGTTGGCAATGAAAGGATGGGCTACACAAACCTGGTAGTTCAACCAGTGTGTCTCTACTCTCAATATCCACTCTATGTAGGTGTGCACATAGCCATTTGGCCCAGCCCTGTAACAAGGGTCACTACACATTTGCATAACATGTACACATGCACAGCTGTTATTGCTTGCAAATGATACTAGAGAGGTCCAGCCCTGTAACAAGGGTCACTACACATTTGAATAACATGTACACATACACAGCTGTTATTGCTTGCAAATGATCCTAGAGAGGTCCAGCCCTGTAACAAGGGTCACTACACATTTGCATCACATGTACACATGCACAGCTCTTATTGCTTGCAAACGATACTAGAGAGGTCCAGCCCTGTAACAAGGGTCACTACACATTTGCATAACATGTACACATGCACAGCTCTTATTGCTTGCAAACGATACTAGAGAGGACCAGCCCTGTAACAAGGGTCACTACACATTTGTATAACATGTACACATGCACAGCTGTCATTGCTTGCAAACGACACTAGAGAGGTGGATATTACATGTGTTATGTGCATGGATAGTTACCTGGCTCTTCCAATTATCTTTGCTATCATGCTGCTAAAGTGTCAGATGAATACAAATGATATGTATCCTGTTATTGAGTATTGTAATTGCCAATAGACATAACTACTGTTTGCATAACATAACAGAACTTCTATGTAGAATAGAATACAGATCTGCTAAAATACTGTACATTACACAGTTATTGGAACAATATCCCACAGTGCACACCATATTTGCACGGTAAGCCCACCTTTAACATGTTCATCTTACTTATACACCCATACATATGTCGACTGTTACAAAATATTGACATATACTATCCCTTGTTATAGCACATACTTGTTGGACCAATCCTGACACTGACAGTGGCTGGAAGCGAATTGTTGGGTTCCAAGCCCATATCATCCCTTGTGGTGTATGCGGAGTTTGTCGTGTGACCTACAGCAGTACACACATAGAATAATGCAAGCATTACTACTGCTCAACAATACATCACTACAAGATAGCTATTTCCACTTTATGCATTGATTACACTGTAATTCTTACAGTACAGGTACTACATACACTACAGGTTATACATACCTTCTTAGTAGTCGGAGGTGTTATTGACTAGTATAATACTCGTTTTTGGTTCATCTTTCACTGTTTTGTACTGTCTTACAGGTAGATACAGATGGTTTGAATGTGTGACAAGGCAACCTTTTATAGTTACAGATCAGTAACATGTGCTATCCTGATAACCAATTGGTATTCCTAAGTAGCTAATTACATGCACATCAGCTGTACTGCTACTGCCTTAGCCAATACCATGGCTACAGTGGATTATAATTGAGTACTCCACTTGGGTGTTGTCCCTTTGCCTTACTTGTGAGGAAGACAGCGTGGAAGTGTTGTTTGGAATCTATTGCAACAGCTGTATGGAGACGAACAGTAATATATTGTGTGTAATGCCTAGAGGGTTTGGTCTAAATGTGAGTAGTATTGCTGTTATATTTCTGAACATTGCTACTTGTGCAGGGTTTGTCTGTACCTAATACTTCTGCATATGTTTCAGTTTGGCCAGGTTGTTTGACCAGCTCAAGACTGCATAGCTATACATATAATTTTAGGGAGTTTAAAGTGTACTTACCAGACATATTTAGTTTGGTGTTACTGTGTATTATACTGTGCTGATAATCAGTACTCGGTAACACTTCCTGGTGTACGAACCTTTCAACCTTCTGAAACGGGATTATTTCATACAAACCCTGTTACATCAGCAGCTGTTCAATTGTATAATGGCAACTATTTTACATAGGGCCATGTTAGTGTGTCTGTGTCCAGGTATGTTAAGGTTTCAGCAGATGTTGCACAGTAGTTGAATAATTGGTTATGGTATGACAATATGTATTGATGTAATTATTTTGTTGTGGGGTTGATGTTGGTGGGTGTACATAGCACATGCAGGTGTGTAGGAACCCCTTTTATACAACGTCTATATGTGTGTGGGTGTTCTTTCCCTATGTGAACACCTATCCCTTAGTGGACTAATACTATGGTAATTGCAGGCTGATTCATTATTAAATGCTTCCTGTATAGCATGCAAGTACTGTTAGTCCTTGAATCCTTTTGTCAATACATCGGAATGTAGTTAAGTTTTGCAAAATGAAAGCTGTCTAGATATTTCTGACATGGATATTTGCAGTCATTGCAGTTTTGTTGGTGACTGTGTCCATAGAACATATTTGTAATAGTGTATTGGCATATACTCTTCGTATGTTATGTTCATATTGTTTGGGGGGGGGCAGAATGTGTGATTGCTATGGTCCATGTTATACTCAGATATGAACACTTTGGATGCTGTCTACAGACATGTATGTATGTGTGTGTATATAAATATATATATATATATATATATATATATATATATATATATTATATATATATATATATATATATATATATATATATATATATATATATATATATATCTGTGCGTGTGTGTGTGTATGTATGTAGATATATATATTATTGCATACATTTATCTGTACCTCCATAGATGTGTAGATGTTTTTAACCTATCTATATATCTACATATATACGTAGACCTGTTTATATTGACATGTCTCTATGTATCTCTCTCTGTATATATATATATATATATATATATATATATATATATATATATATATATATATATATATATATATGTGCATACACCTTTAATTGGGTACATGGCGGGTTGTCCTATTTCAACACATTCCTCCCTTTTGTGTTTTAACCTGTCTGCATACACAACTGGGATGGGTACATTCCAGGTAGCTTCGTGTTATGTTACTCTGAGGATGGAGTACACGGTTGCGAGTTCTACTCTTGGAAGGTGTTATTATTTTACCTCTCAGAGAATACACTGGTAGGGAAAGTGTGAATAATGCACATTTATGTGGTTGTAAGGAGGTTTGCCCATGGTCTGCGTGACGTTAAGCAAAGGTTAAACCTGTGAAGCACTTCTCCATTTACCGTGTTTCAGCGCCACTTACCATCTTTCAAACCCATGGAAACTCGCTTATAACTACTTAAGAGTGTTTTAATCCACTTGCATCCAATAGCCCTTATTCTGGCCCTCAGAATAACCTAACAGCCTTTGCAGGTCTTGAACCCGGGACCATGAACTTCACAGTCACTGACTTTACCACTAAGGTATCTGAGATATGTACAAATGTTATGGTGTTTAAAATATACATTGTATTACAGGCATTCTTCACTACTGAAAACAAATGTGACAGTCAGTTGGTGTACATATGTCTGATGCATGTTAATATTCTTATGTTTGTGAAATTAGGTGTTGCAATGTGACATGACAGGGAGTATTATGAATGAGAAGGTTCTTGCTTTGCGTCCTTTTTGTATTGTCCCCCTACTCCATGTATACCCCTCCAGTTCACTTATAGGACATCCAACCCAGGCCCTCCTTGATGCATGATTGCATTACCCATCATTCCTCCCCCACCCCAATCTTCACATACACAACAACCACCCCTTCTGTGGTGAATTAGGTTAATATTAATTGTTATAATACCAAAGCTGTATGTGTTTTGTGTACACTCCAATTCCTTTGGAGTGCTTCTGTGTCACAAAGTGTGTTCATAGATGTTTATATATATATATATATATATATATATATATATATATATATATATATATATATATATATATATGTCTATTGATGTATATATATATATATATATATATATATATATATATATATATATATATATATATATTTCATATTCATTTGTAACAGTAATACATATGTAGACTGGAATGTGTTGGTTCACAAACTACAGTACATTACAATGTACTGTACATATGTACACAAAGTGACTGTCCCATTTGTGACCATTACAGTGAAATGCATATGGTATAAGGAGTAGTCTCAAGGCCATAAAACATGTATACACCTTGGATGGCTTAGTGGTAAGTCCCATAACTATAGTGTGCACAGTCCAGGGTTCAACACCTGTGATGCTTTACAATTTTTTTTACTCCAGAATAAGGCTCATTTAAGTAGTTGTAAGCATGTTTCAAAGTGTTTGCATGACATTATAGCAGCAGTTAAACACAGCTAAACAAACTTTGTAATGTATAACCTGTGCACGCAAACACGGCCACATCCGCTAACTACTCAGGATATATACATGTCAGTGAAGTAACATCTCACTATGTGCTGACATAACATTACATTCTCTGTTGACTGTACTCTCCAGCACACATGGGTTTATATGGGTGTTACGAATGTTTGTTATACAGACGATTACTACCTATATATGCAAGCTGTGGTTAAGGTATACGTTTGAACATGATAAACATCCCTGCCTTTATCGGGATTGGAACCTCGAATGCACAGATACTATGCAGATGTTGTAACCATTATACTGTTGACATTAACGTTGCTCCCGCCTATTTCCTATTTAGATGATTTCTATGTGTAAGCTAGGCTAAGCAAAGGGTGGAGGTCCCCAAACTCACTGAGCTTCATGTAACAAATGTACTGTGAGACAATACATTACATTGCTAACTACATTAGGCATAGCCCCTCACTGACACACTTCAAGGGAAACCTTGTTGTGTGAATGGGTAACAGAATATACACCCCTGGGATCATGTGTCCCAGAACCATACAGCCAGGAGGTGGGGGAGCCTGTCCAGTTTGATAGCTGTGAGACCTGTTGGGGGAATTGAATGGTGTTGAATTGTCACATTAACATGCCCTCTTTAGATCACTAAGTGCCCCTATCACCCTCCACAACCCCAGTCTTCAACAGCTTCCAGCAACTCTGCCTGGAAATGCTTCATTGGCAATGCTTGACAGAGGCTCAGTTACTTCATCAATGGTGCGGGGAAAGCCAACACACTGTAGCTATGCTTCTAATTGCCCTTGTGCAGATAGGTAGTAGGCTATCTGTGAACCTGTAATGCGCAGGCCATCACAGCCATAATATGTGAATAAACAGGCCTTCAGGTCACAATATACAGTGAGAAATCACCATGTACTCAGGAAACAGTTAAGTACAGCAAGAACATACAGAACATTGATACTTAGTTACTCCAAAAGCCTATCTTGGAAGCTAGAAGACTTGTATAAGTTTAAGGCTTTCTATTGCTTACCAGTAGGTTACTTACAGGAGAGATGAAAAACAAGCACAGATGGGGAAATTGCATGCAATATCATACCGGCCTATGTGTCAGCCTTAGGGTTTGGAATACTGGCCAAGGCTATTGCCTCCCCATGATGCCTTATTTAGGAGAGTCTCGAGGTGAATACCAGCTCCGTAAACAGCACAATAGCAGATTCAATGAGGGTTATGCTACTCAACACCAGGGGTTGTGATCACAACATGCATGCACTCGCAGCACTCCTCAGCATGGACAACATCAACATCTGTGCAGTAACTGAGATCTGTCTTAAGGCTCCTGAGAGCACACCAGCACTAACAGACTACAACCCATGCCACACATTTCAGCCACAGAACATGGACTGAGAGACATGGAGGGGGCTGTATCCATATTCATCAGGGATACCTACACCTCCAGGTTAGTGGGGCAGCATGATACCTCTGAGATCATCCATGTGCAGCTAACATCAGCCACAACTGCAATGTAAACTGTGGCCTGCTATGGCTCATCCTCCATGACCCAGGACCACCACTCCACCTACCTGGAGACAGTGGAGAACATAACAGTCCTAACGCACACTCTGGCATTGGTTGATGTCAACTACCATACCATTAACTGGGAAACTTACTCCGGTACTCACTTCCAGGCCCAGCGCTTCCTGGAATTTATCACCTCATATGCCCTGTATCAAGTGGTAACCTCCCTAATGTGGGGTGGAAACTACTAGAAGTGGTCATCACCAACATGAGCAACAGGTGCACCACAGCAGAGGTTAACCATTCACTGGTTAGATCTGACCATGAACTATTCACTGTTTCCACACCCAAGCATCTCCCCCACCCATGTATACCACAGTGTATACCTTACCTACAGCTAAATTCACACTACTAGTGACAGGGGTGGGGGGTTTCACAGCCCCCACGCTAAGGGGAAACATTGCTCAAGATACTGACAGATTTACAAATGCAGTCTATAAGCACCTACATGGATGTGTGGTTGTGCCATCACTGGTAAACCAAGACCCACTCCTCCTAGACAAGGACACTGGTCTGGTGGACCTCTGCAATAAACAAGGTATACTACAGAAGTAGGACAGTGTTCCAGACAAACAGCAAATCCCACTAAGGGCAGACATCCGTGACCACTATTAGTATGATACGTAGGTCCCTCATGACATCATCCATGGCTAACATCAGCAGGAGAATACGCAAGGATTCGAAAGATAACCACAAAGCCTTCTTTGGCTATGTCAAGGATCTATGTGGTGACACACAGATTTGCACTGTGCCGGTGAAATATAGCACAAAATATGCTGACCCTACTGATATCACCAACATCCTTGCAGATACATTCATTGCATACTTCACCCCCTAAAGCACCCACAACACTACCCAAAAGGTACAGTATCCCACACATCAGAGACACAGAGATGGAAATGGCCCCCTCTAACAGCAGAACACAGCATCAATGAAGGCAGATGTCCCAGACTGCATCTTGCAAACTGCACAAGACAACCTGCCCACCACCTAATTAAGCTTTCCTACCTCAGCCTCTCCACAGGCTACATGCCCATACAGTGGCATGTGGCAACAGTTATTCCACTCCATCAAGGTGGAATCACAACTGACCATGGTAACTACCACCCCATAAGCCTGACTAGCCTGGTTTGCAATGGTATTGCACTCATTAACAAAGACATTGGTAACTTCCAAACATGTGACCCAATCCAGGTCAGCTTGGTTGAGTGCAGTTCATGCCTACTGAACCTGTTTGACATCTTACATACAGTCATCAAGACGTTAGATGATGGGGGCGGTGGTTCACACATACTACCTGGACCTCACCAAGGCTTTTGACACCATGCCAAACTCAGGTATTATTGATAAACACACCATCCTGTAAATACACCCATACATCACAGGTTGGGTTGCCAACAGGCTTACACACAGAACCCACATGGTACGACTAGTGGTCTCCAGGTCCAACTCTTGACCAGTCATGACTGGTGTCCCACAGGATTCAGTCCTGGGAGCCCTACTGTTTGGCATATTCATCTTTGAGGTACAGGCAAACACACGTGGACTATGGCAGACCATGTTTGGCAATGACTGCGAACTGGGAGCCACGACTGATAGTCCAGCTGACACAGACATCCCACAAGGGACCTCATAGAGAAAGTCACAGGGTGCCAATGTCACAGCCTCCAGCCAAGCGCCACTAAATGCATAGTCATTCCATTGTGGAATTGGCACCCATATATTAATATACATGTGGCAGCCATTTTAATACGGACAAGGTAATGGGGTATCTGGGGACTAAGGTAGATAGTGATCTCCCCTTTGACAATCATATCTCCACAGTACTTAGGACATCCTTCTATGTAGGCCATCTGATTACTAAAGGATTCCCATCTATACATACTGGGGTTAGAGTGCCCCTTTACTCATCACTCATCAGTCCCATCATAGGGTATAATAACCCATGTGGGATGTACCTCAGAAGACACTTCCAACAGCTGAGAGGTCCACGAATGTACCTTGTCAAGGGGGATACTGGCCTCCAATATATGGCCTATGCAGCCAGACTGAATAAACTCCTGCTTTACTCAGTGGCATCTCGTTTACCCAGAGATGATCTCTGCTGGCCAACACAGCCATGTCGAACTCAGGCTTGATGGATATGCTCCACCTATGGAAATCCATGTCACAGTGAGCCACAAACTGTAGTGAGCTGAACCCCTCACTATCACTCTGCAAGAGAAACCTTGAAGAGTGGATGGGGAACAGTAGATGCATCCCAGGGATCCTGCCATTGGCTCTGCTCCACAGAGGGACAGTTAATGAATCAATAGGGTGGCAAAAGCTGACACATTTTGGCTGGGCTTATGAATGGCCTATGGCAGTTGGCCAAGTACCTACCTATGAATCTATACATACAATATCTGCATATGCTGATAGCTTAATTTATTGTTCAGGTGTTGATTTACCTTGTGCCAATGGCAGTTGTGTGTGCAATAGTTGATGGCTTCCTATGTTGGATGCACACAGTAGACTGCCTATACATGACAATTTACAGATAGTCTTGTGTGTGTGCCATCCATTTTTACTGTGTGTACAGGTGGAGAAAGGTTTCGGTCCCTAGGTGCCTACAATGTCAGTGTGTGTGCTATATGTTCCCTCTTTGCCAAGGCATGGGCATACTGTGCATGCCTCCATCTGCCTACTGGGGCTGGCTCAGGGTGTTCATGGCCTGAGTACCTCTGTGCTTGTGGTGCCCTTGGCAATGGTGGTGGGCTGTGAGGGCCTTCACCATTCTGTCCCTGCTGCAGCCGTTTCTTCAGGACCATATTGTGTAGCTTAGCACACACTATGAAGATGTGGGCACATGTGCCTGGAGAGTACTGCAAGGCTCCATCAGATATGTCCAAGCAATGGAACCATGATTTCAGCATCCCAAACACACGCTCTATGATGATTCTGGTTTGTGCGTGTGCCTCATTATGGCTTTCTTGCATGGATGTGTGTGCATTTCTGATGGGAGTCATCATCCACGGTTCCAGTGCATAGCCACCATCCTCCACCAGGTAGCCATTTGGGATGTCCCCCCTGGCAAATAACTGATACAGTTGTGAGACATGCCAGATGTGGGAGTCGTGATAGCTTCCAGGGCTGCCAGCACACACATCCATGATAATGCCCTGGGCATTGCACACGACCTGGCAGTTGATAGAGGGGTATCCCTTGTGGTTTATGTAGTGCCTACCCTGCTCACTGGGTGGTGACTTGATGTGTATGTGCATGCAGTCTATTGCACCCAGTACCTCTGGGTATTCTGCCACATGGTGGAAGAGATGCATATTGCTGGCCAGCTCCTCCTGCATTTGAGGGAAGTATATGAGCTGATTGACATGTGGTAACATGGCATCCAGGAACTGGTGTAGTACCCTGGGTGCTGATGCCTGTGAGATCCCCATGATATCCCCAGTTGGTCTTTGAAAGGTACCTGTAGCTAGCATTCTCTGGCTTACACATACCTTCGTATCCACTGGGATGGGTTTCCCTCTGTTTGTTCTGGCTCTGAGGTGTGGCCGGCACAGCTCCACAAGTTGCTGTAGGATGTCCCTGTCCACCCTGTAATGCTCTACTATCTCTAGATCATGTAGCCCCTGGTAGGTTACCCTGGGTATGAACACTCTCCTCCTCCTCTGGTAACTGAGGTGGTCGTGTACATCATCCTCCACACCACCTTCAGTCTCCAACATACCAACACATGCTGGTGGATCAAAGCTATGGCAGCCCCTAACATATACATAATAAAAGTTCCCCATCTGTATACACCACCAGTGCAGAGTGTATAGGAATATACAAATGTGTGTGAGGTGCTTTCACACTTTATAGTATTGTGCTATGGATGTTGCTGATGTCAGTGGGTGTGTATGAGCTATTCCAGCTGCAGCATGTCTTAAGTATGGGTTTTGCAATGAGTACTGCAAGAGTGGGACCTTTACTGTGGAGATCTACTTGCCTGCCTTGATTAATCTGTTGCCCTTTAATTCACTTTTAGACCTGGATCCCCTCCCATTATCAGGCATGCATCCACCTGCCATCTTTCTTGTTTTGTACTTTCCCTACCCAGTCATAGAAAAATGTGCCTTGTAGCTGATATACTGCAAATCAGCTTTGTTCTGCTTTGACACTTTACCTTTTTCTTTGCAGTACAGCCCTTCCCCTTTCCTGTTCTGCAGGTAGCTGCTTGCAGCCTTGTCCGCTGTTGTCAATGGCCCACTGTAGGCTCCTAGGTGTTAATTAGTCATTTGTACTCCAGTTTCACTGCTGCAGCATTTCCTTATTTCTTTCCTATATCCTTCCTGTTTCAGCTGCAGTGAGCTCATACCCATTTACCAGGTTTATGCGCATTTTCATCTCCATTCACATCATACTAGGCTACCTTGTGTACTCTCAGCTAGCCAATTTGACACACCCCTATCCTGCAGCTTTGCCTAGCTAGGGGCAGACTTTTTTATCAATGCTCCAATGTTCTTACAGCAATGGCAACACACGCCTCTCTTGATGTCATCTTTATCTCAAGGCCACACCTCGGTGTTATAACACTACGCTATGAGGTGCAGCCTTACACCAGCGGGAAATCTGTGATTCACTATTACTCCTCTCATGTGCATGGCATTGTGTACTAATTCCTAGCTACTGCACATAACACTGTCACTGCCCCTTAGCAACCCTTGCACCATAAGTATGGTGTAGCATGCCTGCCATTGACTATTATGGGGAAATCATGATATGTGTTTCATTGCAGTTTTATTCTATATTTTTATATATTCCTTGTGATCCCCTTTGTGCACCGCTTCCCTGTGCTTCCACGTCATGATAGTGCGACTATATATATTAAATGTTAATTTTATATTTTGTACATGTTTTTTATGCCAATGGCTATATACTTAGCCATTGGCATATATTAACAATATAATACATGTGTTTGGTCGGCTGTCATGGCACCGATTTTATGTTTGCAAAAATGTAAACCGTTTTCTACAGTTTACATTTCTGCATGCTTACACTATGCCTGCACCACTTCCTGAATTGCTACATACCTTCATTTGCATGCTACACTGCTGCACATGGGGTAATTAGCATACAATGCTCGAGAGTTGTGTGGGCTTAGCGCATGCAGGTAGTGCACATGGAAACAGCTCATACCTGAATCGCTCGGTGGCCATATTTGGTGTTAGAACACCGATGCTACGCCTGCACCTGGCGCAAGTTTCATGAATCCTGGGGGGTTGTTTATATCATGCGAGTACGCGCACACCGTAACAAACTGTTTTAGATTAAGTAAGTGGCTGTACATGATATGTAGAGCCGCACAGAGCCGGGCAACAAGGTAAACACTGCTGCATGATAATTATAGTATAAGCAGCTGAACTGTATGCTAATCAACCAATCCAAGATGGAGGAGCTATTCAACAAGCTATAAAGCAACAGTATAGACAGGAAGGAGTCTGCACAGAAACAATGTTAGGGGCTGGTGTTGCTTTAATCCATGGGATGTGTAACAGGCTGAAGTCTATGCTACTGCTGCTACTAATAGATCAATGCCAAGAAGGAGAAGAGTTTTCAGACCCTGTTTAACTTATCACGATCTACATGACATGGAAATTATAGAGTGCTACAGGGTGGATAGAGATGCACTAAAGGAACTCTGCAACCTCTGTCATCCTCAACTCAATTCTTGAATGTTATGCTCCAACATGCCCCAGTGACCACATATATTTTCCCTGTACTCCAGAGGATAGAGCCATAAATATGCAGAAATATGCAGGATTTCTACCCTGTAGCACACTACCCTGAAGTACTGGGCGCCATAAATTGCAGACATATGGAAATTAAGGCACCACCCAGGGAACAAGGAAGGCTCTAAGTAAATAGAAAGGGTTTCCACACTATTAACTGCCAAGTTGCATGTAATGCCAAGAGAATCATCTTAAATATGTGTGCTGTCAAACCAGGCAGTTACCACAACTCACATATCTGGCACACCTCCCAAATGCATCAGATGTTCACTGGGAGGATATCCCACAGGGTCATTTACTGGGAGATGAAGGTTTTTCACTGGAACTGTGGCTGATGACACCCATCAGAAATGCACACACCTGCTCAAGAATGCAATAATGAGGCACACACTCAAGCTAGACATATAATAGTTCATGTATTTGGGCTGCTGAAGTCATGTTTCTCATGCCTAGATACATGGGAGCCCTGCAGTACAATCCATGTATAGGCACTGAAATATTCACTGTATATGCCATGCTACACAGCATAATCCTGAAAAAACAGCTTCAGTAGGATCAACAAGGGGAAGGGCACACATCCCACTACCAATGGCAAGGTCACCACAGCCACATACGGGTAAGGAGTTAGAGGGGAAGCCAGCAGCTGCTGTGGGTGTAGGCAGATGTAGATGTGCTTAATTTGCCCTTGCATTGGCAAAGAAACAATGCATAGCGCACTCACTCACCACCTAAGGGCCTAAAGCCTTCCTCCTATGCACATGCATATAGTAACATTGAAGCCAAGAAACTCTTACAACCTTTACCTCCCCATGTAATGGCTGTATACTGCTATCATCAGACAGAGTCAGCCCTGAACTAAAACTGCTGCAACAGCTGGATTTAAAAGATAAGTGTTGAACCTGGACTGTATTGTGTAATAATATGAATGAATGCCATATCCTTGCATGTTGTTGCTCGGTAATGTAAGCAAGTAAAAAGTGGGTGATTTGAACAGAAATGACAACATGTGACAGCAGAGACTTATTTGACTAATACATGTCCATTATTAAGTAGTAGGCCACAGGTATCAAAGATTCTCACACTCATACCTCTCAAAAGTAGTGGTGGTCACTGCATGCCCTCAGTTTAGGACCGTATGTTTGTACTGGAAAAATCATTAAAAAGATAAGTTAGAAAGTAATGATACACATTGCAGTTTCAGACTTCACAACCCTCACAAGATCATTAATAATACTGTTGAAAAAAAAGTGTGATGCTATCAACTGTATAACTTTCTAACACCAATATAAGTCAAAGGTACAATTAACAATTCAACATCACAAATACAGATATACTAAGCACTAAGTCAACTATGCATCCTGAGCATCAGACACAAAGCTTATGTATTCCTGAATCAAAAAGATAGCAAACAGGGATATGCCAAAGTTATCAGCACTTACACAGGGTGTTGTGTTGTGGGTATAGGAAGCCTAGGCTGATATAAAAGGTTGGTGAGTGTGTGAGTAAAAAAGAGAAATAGATAGCTGTTTGGATAAAGTAACAAATGGCCATTGAGACAAAATGAGTTTTAAGCTTCACAGATGAACCGTGTAACTGTTTTGTGTGTGTGTGTGTGTGTGTGTATGTGCGTGTGTGTGTGTGTGTGTGTGTGTGTGTGTGTGTGTGTGTGTGTGTGTGTGTGTGTGTGTGTTTGTATGGGTCCTTCAGGTAAAATTGGTGTATGAATGTCTGCATGAACACAGCCAAGCTCTATGCTAGCTCTACATCTTGGTATGTTGGACAGGTGTGAGCCATGCTTGATAGATGTGGCAGTTCATTGTTTTTGTACCAGACCACAAGAATTGCCTCTGCCAGGAGTTGCACTGGCATGTCCACATCCATGGTCAGATACACTGCTGCTACTTGAATGTGACTGATGTCTGCTGGACAATCTCCCCTTATGAGGATGTCCAGGGCCACAACCCCATGACCTTCCACATCTGGGTGTGGACAGCTCAACCACTGATGGAGCAGGGGAGGTACTGCCACTTTGGGACCATGATCAGGCATGTCCACATTGGCTAACAGCAGATCATGTGGCTGACCTACACCCACAAGTATGCCGGCCTCCCTTCCAGCAGACGTTCCATCACAGACACCACCCATTCTAACATGTCATTCATCTGATCCATTCAATCAGCAACAGAGTGGAGGCAGTCATGCATGTCAGCCTGTGCTACATTTACAACCCTAAGCATTTCTCTGGAGGACCTATGTGGATATGCCTGTGCCTCCATGATGGCCTCAAACATATGTTGAGTGGCGCAGGAAGAGACACCTGGATCAGGTGGAGGATGTACAGCAAGCCTCCTCTGAGCACCCCTAACAACCATCCTGCTTGGCACCTTGCCCACACTTTGGCTATGACCAGAGTCAACAAGCACTGAAGCTGCAGTAACCACAGTTCCCTAATCAATTGTCTAACCCTCCACCTGTCCAATATCTGCAGGCTTATTGGAATGGGTAGGCATAGGCCTACTGGCTGTGTCTGATAGAATTACATGGGATGGCTGTATGTCAACCTTTATGTCAGACTCAACCTCTGCACCCCCCGACTATGCCTCTGTTTGGCCAACATCATCATCAGAGTCTGATGATACTCTGACTGACATCAGGTGGTAGAAGTCTCACACTTCCACTATCAGGATCACCTGTGATAATAAACAATGAACACAGGAAAAAATAATACCTATACTATTATAGTCCAATATATATGCTAATAAATTGACAGTGGTGCCACTATTACAGACAGTACACCAATACATGCAACAGTCCTGACACCATCATCACACACTAAATATGACATAAATGTTTGGCTTAACATGTACAGATGATAGTCTGCTCCCTATGCTGGGTGGTCCTGGAAGAAATTAAGCAAAAGGTAAGGACAACATCATCACAATTAACAGTAACACAGGGGAATAAAACTTTTTTGCCATTTATATGTCTGTTAAAAAGAAGTTATATATTCATCATAAAGTTCAATCTGAGTAGGTAACTTCATTTGTCAGCAACCTGTGGGTATCAGATCCGTCCTGGATCTGAACCGGCAGCTTTCCAAGCTAGAGATCCGAACTCCAAGCTCCTCCCCCTTACCCATAATACCCTGCTACCTCCCTCCAGTCCTCAGATCGAGTTTGCCCAATTACCAGACAACACCAAGACAAACAATACCTGAACATCCTAACCTGATGCATGCCAGGACTGAATCATTCTATCATTCAGGTAACGAAAACCAGGTTAGGGGGAAGGAGGGGGGGGGTCGGTTGCTGACAAATTAAGTTACCTACTCAGATGGAACGTTATGGTGAGTACATAACTTCTTTATCTGAAGTAGTTAACTTCATTTGATAAGCAACCTGTGGGACAGAGTCCCCAGCTACCAAAAATCTTGGGAGGTCCTCAAGGAAGAATATTCCGTAGCACTGCAGAGCCAAAGGCCGCCCTCCCTCTGGATATCAGATCTAGTTTATAATGTGAAATAAAGGTATGAGAAGAAGCCCAAGTAGCCGCAGAACAGATGTCATCCAAGGGAACTCTTGACCAAAATGCAGCAGAGGTAGCCATAGAACGAGTAGAATGAGCATGAACCCCCAAGGGCTCTGGCCGAACAGAAATTTTGTATGTAAGCAAAATGCAGTGGTATATCCATCTAGCTAGAGTCACCTTCGTTACTGGTTTACCAAGGATGGCTTAGCAAATGAAACAAAGAGCTGTTCCGACTTGTGAGAGGCAGCTGTTCTGTGCAAGTAAAAGTGCAATTGTCTATGCACATCTAATGAATGCAGTCTGCACTCCCCCTTGTTCTGATAGTTAGGGAAAAAAACAGGCAAATTAATGGATTGGTTGATGTTAGCCTCAGAAGCCACTTTAGGTAAGAAGGAAGGATTAGTCCTGAGAGATACTCTGTCCTTATAGAAGACAAGATACGGGGGTTTAGTGCAAAGGGTCTGAAGCTCAGATACCCTTCTAGCTGAGGTAATAGCAATTAAGAAGGCAGTTTTAGAAGACAAGAACTTTAAGTCAACAGAAGCTGCAGGCTCAAAGGGTGGACCAGTTAGAGCCTGAAAAACTAAGGTTAGGTCCCATGGAGGAACCGCATTTTTGACAGGAGGTCTTAAAAGAAAGGTGCCCTTTAAGAAAGTCTTACAGATCTTAGTTGAAGCTAAGGGGCCAAGATTGTCCCCGATGTGGAAGTGGGAAATGGCCGCCATTTGAACCTTCACAGTAGAAGAACTGGCCCCTTGATGGAAAATGTGAGGTAGAAATTCAAGTACTCCTGGAATGGGAGCCATAAAAGGGTCCAAATTCCTACGCCAGGCCCAGATGGAAAAACATTTCCATTTACTGTTGTAGACCTTCCTGGTAGAAGGCTTATGCGCTGCCACAAGGATGGATTTAACTGCGGACGAGATACCGGGAGTCCTAGTCACTAATGGAACTGGATCAACCAAGCCGAGAGCTTGAGGTCATACAGATTCGGAGTTTTCAATCCCGAAGGATGAGAAATCAGATCCGGAATGGGATCTAAGATCCAAGGAGGAGCTATGAGATGAGACCGTAGATATGGGAACCAGGTTTGACAAGGCCAGAATGGGGCTATGAGGATAACCTTGCTCCACAACCGACGAGCTTTCTGTAAGAATTTTGTCATTAACGGGAGAGGAGGATAAGCATAAAGAAGACCGGATGGCCAAGCATGAACTAGAGCATCTCTGGGGCTCTCCCCGGCGAGGGAATTAGAGTGAAAAACTCACTGCACTATGCATTCGAAGGCAATGCGAAGAGATCGCAGCAAGGTTGACCTCATTTGAGGAAGATCTGTTTCGCTACTAAGGGGTTCAGAGACCACTCGTAAGGTGAGAGGATAGTTCGACTCAGCTTGTCTGCTAAAATGTTAGACCGACCCAGAATGTGCACTGCTAGCAGAAAACAGTTGGTGGATATCGACCACTTTATAGTGATCCCCAACTGGCGGACCAAGAGCAGGAAGCAATCCCTGGCTGATCATAGTAGATGCCTGGTGGGAGCGGCAAGGAGCCAGTCATCCAGGTAAGGAAAGACCTGTATTCCCTGAAGTCTCAGGTGGGCCACTACAACTGCCATGCCCTTGGTGAACACCCTGGGGGCTGTGGTGAGGCCAAAAGGGAGGACCCTGAATTGATAATGACTGGCCCCCAACTAAAAGCAGAGAAACCTCCTGGATCACCTGTCCATGAGAATGTGGTAGTACGCATCCTTGAGGTCTATGAAGCACATCCAGTCGTTCTCCTGCAGAAGGGGGAGAATAGATTGAAGAGTGACCATCCATAATTTTTCTTTGGCAATGAATAGGTTCAATGTAGACAGGTCGAGAATTGGTCTTAAGTCCCCTGTCTTTTTTGGCACCAAAAAGAACCTGGAGTAATTGCCCGACCCAGACTGGCCTGGGGCGGGACGTGCTGGATGGCCCTTTTTCTTAGCAGCTTCTTTATTTCTAAGGCCGCCGCCTCCCTCTGACTGGGTGGAACATCGGGGAGGCACCTCAACTGAGGGGGAAGGTTTATGAAGGGGATAGAGTAACCTCTGGATATTATTCGGAGCACCCAGCGATCTGTCATGATGGACTCCCAATGTGCTAGGTGTTCCAAGAAACGCCCCCGACTGCCTCCAGAGAGGAGCAGTCGGGCAACCCCTCAGGTTTGCTGCCTGGGTCGGTCAGAAAAAGGTTCCCTCGACCCGAAATTCTTCGGCCCCCCCTCTGCCTTTGGGCCGGCATCCACCTTGTCCTCCCTTGCCTCTAAAGGATGAAGGGTCCGGAACATAACGGGACTGCTGAGACTTCTGGAACCACATCTTCTTTTGTCCTCTCTGGTTCCTGGATAAGGTCCTTTGAGGAGCCAAGAAGCGGACTTTGAGGAGCCAATAAGCGGATTCCGACAGCAGACAGCGTCTTCCTGTCTTTCTCGCTCTGGAGCAGCATATTGCAGATGGTCTTGCCAAACAGCATAGAACCATCATAGGGAGCGTTCGCGAAGGACGCCTTGAAGGGTTCTGCAAAGTCGGAGCCAGGCATGATGCCATAAGGCGATGCCTGCTCCACTGGCTCTAGCCGCCCCCTCCGTGGCATGGGAGAGAAGCCGCATAGAAGTGTTGGATATTGATTTTACAGTGGCCATGCGAGCCGAGAAAGTTTGTTTGTCCTCGGCCGACATGGACTCCGGGGGAGACCCAGCATACTCTTTTACTAGATCCCGCTGAAGCCTAATCACGTGTGCCATGTAATTCAGTGCCCTTATGGAAAAGGTGGCTGAAGCAAACATCCGCTTTCAGATGCGATCCATCGTCCGAGACTCCTTGTCAGCAGGATGGACCATGGAACTAGCCTGTGCCAGTTCCTTCTTGGTGGCAGCCGCCACCACCATGGCATCTACAGGGGAAACTTTACTCTATGCTGTCTTGTCTGTCGGGGGACTAAGGATCTTATCTGGTCTCCTGGGGATTGGCTCTACAGTGTCTGGCTCCTTCCATGCCCTGGTAGTAATTAAGTCTACCAGGGGGTCGGCCGGAGGGGACACCCAAGAGGTAGACGGGCCTGCGTCAAATGCCTCCAGAAACACTGAATCATCCGTAGAAGGTTTCTGGGCTGACCACCCCTCTCTAATGCGCAGCATCTCCATAATGTCTCCAAAGGAGACGTCCATGGGGGGTGACCTGGGAGAACCTTCCCCTTCCACCAAGTCAGTGTCTTCCATGAGGGACTTGGAGGAGTCCAAGTGCTTCCTTTTACATTTTCGTTTGTGAGGGACCTCCTCGGCAGGACTGTCTGAGGAGGGCTCACCACTGGGGTCATGCTCCTCTACAGGAACTAGCTGGGGCATTGACGCAGGCTGTCCATGGGGCCGGATGACGGAAGACAGGCCCATCTGTGAGGGAATGGTGGGTGAATCCATAGCACGAGCCGGGGATCTCAAATCCCTCAAGAGGACCCTCTCCACCACGTCAAAAGCCGAAGGTGAACCACTCTCCCTGGGATCCAAGAGCAGCCCCCTCGGATCCGACGTGTGGATCGGCGCTGGAGCCAAAGCGATAGGACCCAAAAGGGAAGTGTGCTCCGATTGCATCGGAGCCAAAGACACACTCACCCCTCTGGATCTGAGGCTCGGCTCATGGCTCCGAGAGCTCGGATCTGAAAAGGGACCCGATAAACTCGAAGGTAAGGCCGGCATCGAAGTAACGATTACTATTGGTGCCGACTCCCCAGCTCCAAGGCTACTCAGATCCGATGGCTCTGAAACCCGATAATGGATCGGAGAAGGAGCAATGGGGGCAAAGAAGGGGCCGAGCTGCACTCCCATCTGCATCTGGGCCTTAAGGAAGCGACGCATCATCTGGTCCATGTCTGCATCAGAAAGGCTTCTCGTAGACCTAGAGGAGGCCACCGAGGCTGGCCAGGAAGGCCACCTCGACAACCTCGAAGGTGGCCGGGGCTCCTCCTCCGACTCTTGAGAGGAACGTGGGAATGGAGCCGAGAGGGGGAGGACCCAGGAACCTTCAAGCGAGAATAGAGCTGTTTAGCCGGTGGGGCCGAGGGGGCTGAGTCAGCCCGCCGCTTGTGGCTCCTATGCCTCTCCCTGTCTTTGTCTCTCTCTTTCTCCCTCTCTCTATCTCTCTTCTCTTTCTTGTTAGGGTCCCTCTCTCCCTGGGACACAGTGGGAGGTTGAGTCCTGGCCAGGGCAGCAGGAAACATTGGCTGAACAGCCGCGACTGGCGCCACTGAGGGAGAGGAGGAAGAAGTAGAATCCGTGGGTAAAAGGCCTGCTAAGGTTAACTTGTTCCTCCTGTCTCTCAGAGCCTGGGGGTTAAAGGCAGCACATATCTGGCAGCCTGATGTCAAATGTACAATCCCCAGGCAAAGAACGCACTGAGTGTGACCATCGGCTGGGGACAGCTTATGGCCACACTCAGAGCATTTGGAAAAAATGGCCTTAGGGCCTTCGGCCATGTCTACCACAATCACACTCCCTAACACACAGATAAGGGGAAGGGGAATACACTAAAGTTAAACTAAACTAGTCTAAGGGATCGACTGTCACACACACGCACACTTTTTAACTGGTAAAAAGGTAGAGAAAATTCCTATCCTTATCTTACCTAATCACAAGGAGCTCATCACTCATGCTTATAGAAACCATGGCAAATAAGATCTGAGGACTGGAGAGAGGTAGCAGGGTATTATGGGTAAGGGGGATGAGCTTGGAGCTCGGATCTCTAGCTTGGAAAGCTGCCGGCTCGGATCCAGGACGGATCCGATACCCACAGGTTGCTGATCAAATGAAGTTAACTACTTCAGATCTGTACTTTCAACAAGAACTTAAATGACAAGTCCAACTTAAGCCCCATGTGTAATCAGTAAGAATGTGTTGTTAATTGTAACAATCTACAGCCCCCCCAACAAATGTCTTGTCAAACAGAACCAACATATTAATGTAAATATTTTAATATACAAGACTATCTAACAATGGAGATACAAAAGCCTACCTGGAAGCTCCTCCTAGGATATACTTGCTGTCCCTGAAACAGTAGTACCAATGTCAAGAACATGCTGTTCTGCACTTCCCTGGGAGCTGCCTGGATCCCTGACAAGAACTCTTCATTTATAGTTAGTGGTGGCCCTGTAGCAGGCCCCCCGGTACACATTTGATCATGGGCCACTGCATCTGATCTCCTGCATGCAGATAAGATTGTGTCAGTGGCCCTATGGTGCATCTGATCATATGTCTTGCTGTGGCCACCTTCTGCATTCACATCTGTAACTATCTGCTGCCAAATTTGCATTCTGCCTGACATATCTCCACTTCTCTCTCAAGTAGAAAGGCAGCATGTCATCCAAGAACTTCCACAATAACCACTGAAGTGTGTTTTGGGGGGATTGAGAGACACCTGGGAGACATAGTCTTAGGTGTCCTAAAACGAAACAGAAGGATAATACATATATGTATCACATAACTAAAGAATGCCTGTTCACAGATAAAACAGAAAACATAGCATTTTAGTATTACCCACTGAAGAAACATAAAACAGTCTAGATATTTGAAACAGGTTAAAGCCGCATTGTCCAAGGCCAAGAATACAGTTCCATGGAACCTGACAATATCCCTGGTTGTGTTCTACATGAACTACAAAGTAAACTGGCACCACACCTGTGTGCCCTGTTCAATCACAACCTCACCTCAGGCTTTGTCACTACAGAATGGCATACTGCTGCAGTCATCCCTCTCCATAAAGGGAGATGTGACTACAGACCCTGGGAATTATCACCCCATTAGCCTGACGAGTTTGATATGTAAGACTATGGAGCGCATCATCATGGACCTAATTAACAAGGATATAGGGAATCTCCATTAACAAGGATATAGGGAATCTCCAAACTCTTGATCCCATGCAATTTGGTTTTATGAAGGGTAGATCATGTCTGCTCAACCTGGTTGACTTCTATGAGTCAGTCACCAGAGCTGTGGATGAGGGCAAGGCAGTTCATACAGCCTATCTCGATCTGACCAAGGCCTTTGATACCATTCCCCACTCAGGAATTATTGATAGACTCACCAAACTAGGCATCAACCCCTATATCACTAGGTGGGTTGCAAACTGTCTCACAGATAGAACACACAGTGTGAAAGTAGCAGACTCCAAGTCAGACTGCTGACCAGTCACAAGTGAAGTCCCACAGGGATTGGTCCTAGGGCCTCTCCTGTTTGGCACCTACTTCTCCGAAGTCCAGGCCAACATGGAGGGACACTGACTGATCAGGTTCGCTGACAATTGCAAGCTGGGAGCCATTATTAACTCCCCAAGTGATGTAGACATCCTACAGAACGGTCTCACTGAGACCAATGACTGGTGTCAAAATCATGGCCTTAAGCTTAATGCCAAAAAATGCGTTGTCATTCCCTTTGGGAAAAACTCAGTTACCACTAATTACCACATTGATGGTAGCCCACTGAACACTGAAGGTGCTGTAAGAGATCTGGGGGCATAGGTTGACAGCAACCTCTCCTTCGACCAACACATTGCCACTATGGTCAGAACATCCTTCTATGTGGCACATCTCATTACCAAGGGTTTTGCCTCCAGGAAGAAAGAGGTCATCATCTCTCTCTATGCTTCCCTCATTAGACCAGTCATCGAGTATAATGCCCCATTTGGCATGTACCTTACTAAACATCTGCAAAAGCTGGAAAGGCACAAAATTACCTCACAAAAAGGATCCTAGGCCTTAAACATATGCCCTACATGGACAGATTAAAAAAACTCCAGCTATTCTCTGTCTCATATCATCTGTTAAGAGGCAATCTCTGCTTGACTTACAAAGCCATGTCTGACCCAGCCCTGTTAGAAATGTTACACCTAAAGTAATCCCAATCCCTCCACACCACATGCTCCAGGGACCTCAACCTCATTACCACAATCAACAGAACATGTTGGAGGGACAGGTTCATAACCCAGAGACTGGCCATGCTCTGGAAAAGACTTCCCATACATGTCAAGCAGAGCACCGCACTAGCCCTTTTAAATAGAAATCTTGATAAGTGGATGGGAAATAGAAAGTTCACCCCGGGGATCACTCCAGTGGCTCTACTTGATAGAGGCACGGGGAACTAATGGCGGCATGATGCCAGAGCACTTCTATGGGCTAGGCTTCTAAAGGCTCCAGGGCCATTGGACTAGTACACACCTATGAACCTATGAAAAACAAGAACTGTCTGGTTATAACATATTACATTCACACACAAAGCAAGGCTGGATGCAGAACAAATGAAGAGTAACAATAGCAACATATCCTTGTTTGTACTAAAAAATAAATGTAGCTTTGCTCCCCTACCCATCAAAAGAAAGGCAAATGACAAATTTTGCTAAAAAAAAAAATCAGTGAAATGCAAAAAGTGCTGTTAAATGAACTGTTCCTGAAATGTGTACAGATTTAATGCAGAACATTCCATTTTAAGCTATTAACCAATCATGTATACCTGTGAAATCCCCATGCTATCAGTACACTTCTAAGCAATGTATACAGATAACAGTAGCATTTCTTAATACATTTATATAATTATGAAACAGCTTTTTCTTAAATGATATTTCAGCATTTGCAGTATATAGTTGAAAAATGCAAGCATACCTTTTCAAGTTCAGTAGTCTGCTGTGCAGATATATCCAAAAGTAAAAGGCTCTTCTGTGTTCTCTACATAAACAGGTCTCCTCACCTTCAGGTTCCCTACCTACAAAGTTGCCTTTTTATGGTGTAGATTCAGGGCTGTTAGCATGGTGAAGATGCAAATGAAGTGTAAACTCATTAGAAATGCTGAATCCCATACTGTTGGCTCTGTGTATCAGATGTAAACATAGTGCAGGCAGTCACTGTTTGTTGCTAATGGATTACAACTGTGAAAACACAACAGCAATACAGACTGCCCTAACTCCAGTGGGTGTATCAGATTAGACTTACAAACTGCATATAAGTAATTTTATCAAGGTTGGAAATGTAAGTAAGCAGCACATAATTCACAGATACTGCTCATTAACATCCAACCTCACCTTCATTTGTCGACAACTGTATATTATTGGCATTCAGTATCCTCACATATTTTTAAGGATAAGAATATAGAATGCCTTACAGGCTGCATGTCTCAAATTGCTGGTCAGATAAAGGATGCACAACAAATGCAGAGAGGTAAGACAGAACTGCATTTTTGCATACAATAGTCATAAATGGTTGTATGATCACTCAATCCACTACATCCAAAATGTACACATGTACAAATAACTGTTATTGGTTTCTTAGTACTGTGGATGATGTTGCAGTTGATTGTATGCAGAATTATTTCAGTTCCCTGCTGAAAAACTGTCTGTGTGGCAAAGAGGGATAAGGCACCTTTACTATGTTCTGAAGGAGGCATCTTTACTATGTTCTGAAGGTTCATTGGAGTGACAGTTCAAATCCAGACCAAATATTTAATGTGCACTAACACACCTTTTCTAGTGTTTATATCACAGATTGATTTTCATCATTTCAAATATTTTTCATTTTTAATTATTATTATTTTTTTGCCATTGTTTGCACAGTGCACAGATTAGCACAAACAAGAGAAATAGAGAAAATAAATGTCAGGTTTGGTAGTGCTTACCTCATTTACATGATGCTTAGCAGTTGTGCAAACTAAACTAGTGGCCCACACAGGAAGCAGACAGAACACCTGCAGAACACCTGCAGACAGGGCATCTGTAAAAGTGCAAAGGTCAAAAAGAATACATTGTTGCCATTTTGCTTTCTAATGTGCAGTGTTACTAAGCAGCATTGCACTGTGGTTAGCAAGGTTCCTCAACAGCTTCTGTCATGGAACACCTGCAGACAGGACACAGACAGCCACCAAATGAAACTGGATCCATTCAATTAATTCTGTTGGGCACCACACAAACATGCTAAGCATTGCAAAATGGTTAACATAGAGAACTTAAGAATGAGTATGGAATTATGGAACTGTCATGTATCTACTCCTGTGGCAGCAGGTGTAAGTGTAGGGCTGGAGTACAGATGGGCCTTGCTTCTAGTACAGGTTGTGCAACTTATTTGTACTGTTGTGACAGTGCAGTTTATAGCAATGAACTGTAAAACAGACAAGTGTTATTGCAACATTTTTGTGGCAATAGGTATAAGTGTAGGACTGTGATACACATGGTCCTGGGTTCAACTACAGGACATTCCAGACATTTTTACTGTTTGCTCCATTTCTCATTATATTCCATCTCACTTTAAAATTTTAGGTAGTAGAGCTGATATGAATTATATGTATGACGGATAAGATACCCTTAGTGTGTTTTCAAACATATGACTGAAGGTATACTGTCTACTATATTTCTGTAAGTATAATTGTACTATTTGGATTTGTATATCCTTCACAATTAAATAAGACACATACACAACTGGATCTATATACAAGAACTTTGTCAAGTCACACATATACATGTGTAACACCACAAATTGTCAGCTGTATTTATGAATTATCCCTGACTATGTCTGAACAGCACTTCTTTTGTGGCAAAGATGGTAAAATCAATGCTGTAGAAGAAAATGTTTTGTCCCTTATGCCTAGGTTTGAATCCCACACTTTAAAAAACAAATTTCTCATTGTATAAAGCCAAAAACAAATGTGTCAGGTCATGACATTTATGCCCCCAGTGCATGTCTATAAACTTAACTCACCTAACAGTTACCTTACCCTTTTCAATATATTTCCAAGCTACATCAGCAGACATCCCTCAAACTAAGGTCAAGTGTCAGACTAACCTTCCTCTTTCAAATATTTTTGTCATCCTTGCTTGGCACTGCTCCACTATGCTTAACATCATGCAAATGCGGTTGACATCATTGCTCAGGTTTGCGCACTACCAGTAAATGCAATAACTGGAATTGGCAGGAAAGCATAATTTTCCATTGCTCTAGGTCGGGCATTACACATGGTTGGAGTTTGTGGGGAAGCTGCCCAATTTAGGGCACAGAGGTGGGATGCCCAGAAGTTCAGAATATTTATTGGACTCCTGGTAAAGCACTACAGCTAAAGGCTGCAGGGGGGACTATTCTGGCTTCCAGTACAAGTCTGAGGCATGGAGTAGTTTAGCTCAGGCTGCATCCAGTGCTATCAGCATGCCACGCACTGGAGATCAGTGTAGGCATCATTTTAATGACCTACAGAGGTGCAAAATGGATACCCTCAACCACTGGTTAACTGAATTTGAAACTGTAGACATCCCACAGCTGTGTAAGTATGATAATTGAAAGCATTTGTAATACTTAGAAAGTGAAATATAGGCAAGACTGGTATGCATAATGCTGTTCTGTTCTTTTCTGCTCTTTCCCCAGCTAATGCCGACATAGAGGTCAATCAGCATACTCATGCTGCTCGAATGAAGAGACTGAGGGAAGAAAGTGATATGTAGGCAGCACGAAAGAAGCATATTTGTAGCTTTTAAAGTTAAAGATTTTGTTTTTTTTTTATACAGTCGTAGCAAATTGAGCATCATAACTCTCAACCTCTTAGAGCAAAAAATCTGAACAAAGACTAAGATAATGGGGGGCAAAGGCCCAAAAGTAGGGACAGGTTTTAAATATTGTTCTTATAAGCTTAGAAAGATGATAGAATAACAGGATTTAACACAACTTGTATTACCATGCATTTTCGGAAGCATATAAAGTCTGAAATTCAAATTTATGTCATTATTTAGTGATTTCAGTCTTTAGTGATTTTCTGGCAAACTGCAAGTTTTAAGAGGAACAGACCAAAGATATGAGGCAAAAATCTGGACATTCCGGGAAAATCTGGACAGTTGAGAAGTATGAGCATACACATCCCAACTGCAAAAGCAAGTATGCATGCATTAAAACCAACTTTAAGAGTCAAATATAAGACTGTAGTCAGAGGTTCTGGGTTCAAATACCATGAGTCATGACTATATAGTACTGCATTTCTTTAATAATATTTACATTAAATTAAACTGTAATCTATATAATCGGGACACACATATATGCAATATATGCACATGTCAAGGATTACTTTCAGCAGTCTTTAGATATATTGTGCATTTCTTAGGACATATACTTAAATGTAATACTTCAGATAAAATAAATAAAATAGTTGTATAATTAAATGTAATACTTCACTGATAAAATAGTTATATAATTGTGTTAATGCATGTGATGGTACCAATTTTATCTTTTTTATTCTCTCACCCCAAATCTTAGCTCTCTTTTTTTATTTTCTGTTATGTGTCATCACAATATCTCCATGTCATCCATGTGTACCAGATCACTAAATGATACACAGCAGAATGGGTTAGAGCAGCCCTAGTGGATCAGCCTACCCACGCTCCACTGGCTCCAGCATCAATGTCCAGTACATCTGGGACCCAACCTAGCAGCACTGCCTTTGTTACCCCTGCACCACCTGTGCCCTCAGGTACCCTGGAAGCTAGTGCAGTGGTACCCTTATGGAGCAGTGGTAGATGTGGGGATTTCATCACATCAGGAGATGGCAGGGTTGGTGCATAGGGTAGTGTACTGCACCATTGGTGTATGCCTATGCAGGATGGAAATGCTGCTCTCCCTCATGGTACATAGGCAGAGAAAATGTAAAGCATTCCAGCTGCCAGTGGAGTAAGGGGTCAGTGATGACAGTGGGTGAGGACTCGAGTCTTACTGTCTCTATATTTGATGGCTATGAGCATGTGTTGTCTCCTCCCTCACCCCTATCCATGTGTACCCCAACCTTTTGTGTCCCTCACCATCCCTGTGTCTTGTCTTGTTTGTCTTGTTTGTTAGCATTTTCTTCCTCACCTACCCAACTTACCTGACCCAGAAATGCCTACAACCCTTATCTAGCATTCATCTCTTATTGAATTAAAAAAAATGGGAGGTTGGTATAATGGTTAGAGTATTTACCTTACAGACACAAAGTGCAAGGTTTGATTCTCACATGGGGTTATTAGCTAGGCTTAAAATCGCCCACAAGGACAGTTAGCCTTGTACTAATCTATGAACCTATGAACAAAAACAATATTGTTCGATACATAGTTCTCCATTTCGTACACATGTCAACTTGACACACTTGATTAAGTCGATTCAGCTGTACAACATGTTACATTGTTGTCACCCCCTCTCTGTGGATGTGACAGTTCAAATTCAAATAATATTTTGAACATATTGTCAGTTTTTACTGTTGAAGAAATGGATAGCTATGGTTCTTTCCTACCTCCCTCCAGCACATTCCTGTATTGCTTTTTCTTTTTTTGTCCACCTGCTTGCTCCCCATTTCACCATTTTTCTATCACATTTTAATGGTCAAGAAAATAGAATCTCATACAACACACATAGGTACAAGAATATGCAATGAATCCTCTCATTTTTTGGCCTCTGTGTTTAGATGGAATTTGGCATTATGCACCAACACCAGGCGATGCTGACTAGTTGTACAAAGCTGCGGTTACCTCTCTGCAATGCCACTTAACACTGCTGTGCTACCCCAACACACAGCAATACATGTACTATAAAGAATTCATGTAATTGCATTATCACTGTTTATTTAAAAGTTTTAGATACACCTGAATTTGAACCCTGTATCATCTGGGCTCAAAAATAAATGTGTTAATGCATTTACACCTGCTGCCACAGAGTCAGTGAAGCAGCAATACTAACTCTCAGACTTTTAGCAATGTGACTCACATTTTTGCACTACTTAACTATGAGCAAACAGGGAAAGTAATGGAAATGTGTATTTCATATGCACAAATACTTTGTCAACCATCGCACAAACCCAGTGGTCACTGCTGTGCTATGCAAAGTCACTAATAGCATGTATTAATGCTGTTTACTGTCCATTTACTCTTTATGCAATGAAACTACATGTGGAACCATAACAAACTGAAGGCCCTATCGCGTGACTCAGCACATACACCTTCCTGAAATGGTTGAATGCACACTTCAACCCATCCTCTACACAGACTATGTTCCTGTAGAAGAGTGTGCATCAACATGCATCCATGAGAGTTGGTGGGGGACAGCACCCAATGCATGCAAGTACAGACACACCCTGACTCTCCTCATCTTTGAGGTAGATCAACATGTCATCATGGACCTTTTATTAAATGGACACTAGTAATACCCTGAATGTGTGCAACAGACCTGTGTGAGTTGTTAATGCTACATCATGTCTGTCTGTTAGATATCCTCAAAGAGGTCATTGGGGACATGCATGACAGCAACACTATCATCCTTTTGGACATGACAAGCCCAAGGCATGTGACACAAATCAATACTGAGGTATTCATTCCACACTGTCAGATGTGGCCATAAACACCTATATCACGAAGTGGGGAGACCAGTTGATCACATACGGGGCATCTAAATATGTTGAAATGTATGAAGTGAACTATATCTCAGGTCCAGTGATCAGGTCTGTACATCAGGGCTGTCTGCTAGGCACTTTCCTGTCCATTATTTAAGTCACAGACATCAGAAATGACATACACATCCTATGTCCAAACAGTTGTTTGAAGGAGTACAGGTTGTAGGCAATCATTGACTCCAAATGTGATATTAATAAAATACAAGCAGTATCAACACATACAAAAGATTGCTGCCACAGCCATGACAACACTTAAAATGACACAAAAAGATGGGAGGATTTGTTATGTTAGGAAAACAAACACACAACCCAAATATAATGTAGACTTCACACTCTATAATCAGACCAATAGGTATGTGACCTGTGTCCTGGGGTAGATTGTAGTGGAACAGCCACCAGCCTGTAGCCACAGTGCTGACTATTCCCTTGTATGTAACATAACTACTGAGTATGTGAAGGACATCCACATGATAGGCCATAACATTTCAATAGTTCACAGCCTCCATCACACCAATAACTGAGTACAATGCACCCTTCTTCATGTACCTCACTACACATCTTCCAGTGATGTGTAACTGAATTGTACCACCTTTGCCACAGTGAGCTGTCACACATCTTATTGGCCATACCCATGTATTATTTTTGTGGCATAAACATTAATGTCTGATGGTGCGGAAACTCCAACAAGTTGTTACACCAGATGCATGTGAGATCCCTGTTCTAGTGAAGTACACAGTACATACATAGCTGTTTGACAACATTAATGCATGGGTAACGTTTGTGACAGTGTGTATTGTGCCATCTCTCTCTCTCTATATATATATATATATATATATATATATATATATATATATATATATATATATATGCCATGCACACCAGTCAACTAGCCTGTGTTGATCAAAATGTCACTGCCCCTCCTAACAACTCCAGCAGATGTTACAGTGTCAGGACAATGTGCGTGATTACCCTCATAGAGTGCAGACATGTCATAATAGTTGTATAAATGTGTTTGTGCAGAACCCTCTCTGATCACTCAAAATGACATATGTTATGTCAGAGACAAGGGATTACTGGTAGTATCATTCTGATATTTTCATGATTGTGCATGCTTCTTTTAATGTTGTGCATGAGCCTTTACCTGTGTCCCACTTGCTGGAGACCTCTGCTGAGTCTAAACTCATATACAGGCAAATCAGATTGCACAGCTTCACAATATGCACCCTACCTCAATTCTATATAGCGTCCCTGATAGATGACCTCTGCATTGTTCATGTAAGGATGCTCATCTCACACAGACATCTTTCCCATTGTTATGTCACCTTGTGTGACAGTCGCATAATACACATTTTCACTGTGCAGTCCATATTGTACCATATTGGTATGTGATTTGTGTTGCTGCAGCAACTGCCTCCATTGATTTGCCCTCATCTGCTGTACATTAGGTTGTTTCACCTGTCTTCTTTCCCTTTGTTCATGCCTATAATTCCTCTGTGTGTCCTTATTCAATACATACACTTCCCCAAGGTGTTTATTTTACATGGCAGTCCATGTACCTTTACAGATCATTTACACAACATCAGGACAGAATGGCAGGAATGGGATTTCACAACACCTCACACTGTATACACTGTCCTGTACTGTGTTTGGACCATATACATATCATACCTGACCACTGTCCGGATTTTTACAGTGTGTCCAGACTTTTGCCTTATATCTTTTGATCTGTTTTTCATAAAAGTTGTGGTTTCCTGCAATATCAGGACTGATGTCACTAAATAATTACATACATTGGAGTTTCAGACTTCAAATCCTTCAGAAAATGTATCTTAATACAAACCTCTTGTTATTATAGCATATTTCTAACATGCAAATATGTAGAATCTGTCCCTATTTTTGGGTCATTGTCCCCCTATTATGTTGGGTTTGTCCAGATTTCTTGCATTAAGAGACTGAGAGCTATAGAAACATATATGTAAAGCCGTGGTGATCATTGTGGCATTCCGCACAGTGTGGAGGGTGTGATGTTCACTTCCAGTGTTATCAGGTGTTACCTTTAAATATGCATAGCATTTATTACATTGTACAAGACATTTGTGCTTTAGTAAATCATTAATGGTACACTCATTTAAGGAACCCATATTCAGCTTCAAACCAATAAATAATTATAAATGAAAAGAATAATCAAAATCAGTTTCCACAGAATTCAAAGAGAACTTAAATCAACTTCTGTGAGAAAAATCACACAAGCAATATACAACTAAATACTAAAGTGAATACACTAAAGTTGTTGTTCTGCCCATACAAGTTCTGAAAGTGAGACCAAAGCTGTAATTCCTTTGCATCACTCACTATTGCTCACAGTTGCACTTCTTTTCAAGAGTAAAGATCAGTAAATCACAAACCAAGATAGGATTGTTTAGGTAAGCTCTCTGTTGTCCTGTCTGCATTCTGCGTGAATTTATTTCTGACTAGACCCCTTGGGATGACTAGAGTTTGCATGTTTAAAACCTATCCCTTTCTTACAACCAACAGTGAAAAAGTAAAGGTAAAACAATAAAATATAAATCAAAGTAAATCTTCTTGCTTATAAGCTATCCCTTTGTTCCTGCAAACAGTGAAAAAATGGTAAAAAGTAAAATAAAATTCAAATAAAACTTATCTTACCATTCATTTCCACAGTAAATCACAAACCAAGATAGGATTGTCTAGATAAGCTCTGGATACGTACATATGGGTAATTTAATGTTTCCTTTCATCTACTATTTTACCCACTCATTTCATGCATGCATACATATCTGTTCTACTGCATTCATTACTAATACAAATAAGCACATGGTCAATGGGCATCCCTGTGCTATTTTTCTCTCAATACTTACTTTTTCCCATCAATTCATTTATCACAACTTGTACCCATGAATTTTCATAACAGTTCTTTATTACATTAGTACCTTTTCTCCTATTCCACATGCCTCTAAAATCTGACATATTCCTTCATGACTCACATTATCAAAGGCTTTAGCTACACTACATGCTATCGATCTTACTTCATTTTCTTTCATTATCATCTCTACTACTTCTTTCACAGTAATTAACATTTCTTTTACTTCTCTTCCTTTTACACCACAGAGGCCTTCTCCTATTACCTTATTTTACACCTTTTTCATACTTTTTGTAGTATTTTCCTAAATATTTTATAGTCAGCATTCAAAAGTGTTATAGTCATTCAACTTTTTATGTCTTCTCTTTCATCCTTTTTCCACATAAATTTTATTATTCCACCACGTCTTCTCCCATTGTACCTTCTTTCATCCATTCATTTAATATGCTTTAAAAAACCCTCCCTTCTCTTTCATCTTTATTTATTTTTTGATAATACTCATAACTTATATCATTTAATCCTGGGGCTAATTCATTCATACCTTCTTTTATCACCTTCTCTGTTGCATCGATTTTTTTATTTTCTATAAAATGTCTTTACTTATTCTGATATTATGTTTACTTTCTGTTCTTACTCACTTATTTCTTCTCTTTTATACATTTTCTGTGCAAAATTCTCTACCACTTCCATAGCTTATTGTTTGTATTTTATGTCTTCTTTAAAATCTAAGATAGCATCCATCCTTCCTTAACTCATTCTTACTTCATTTCTGAAATAAGGGAAAATCTCCACTTTCTTTCCTTTCAGAAACAAATGTTTATATAACATCATTTTTACTTTTTCCTCTGTTCTTTTCATACATCTGTCTTTCTATTTCCCTTAATTTGTCACACTCTTGTCCGACCTTCTTTCCCACAATGCTGTAAAAATATCTTTATATTTCATCTTATTTATTTTTATTCTACTTTCCATTTCTAAGTATATTTTTATGCATCCGCTTATACATTTCACACTACTGTGTCCAATTTTTACAAAATGATCTCATTGTCAAATGATTGCTCCACAATATTTCCTTACGTCTTATCATCTCTTCCTCTTTTTTTAGTCTGCAGTTAATCTCTTCATCATTTTCCCTCCTTTTATTAATTCTTTCCCTTATCTTATCCTAACCCAAACTGCTCCATGATCTGAAAACTCTGCTATCTGTAGCTCCCACTATTTCTTTCTTGCCTTTAGAGTAAACTATATATTAAATTTCTGTCTTAAAAATTCCCCTTACATATGTCCATTCTCTATTCTTTCCTACTTTTAAATATGCATGTTTTATTACTTCCCTTAACATCTTAATGTCTTGAGTTATTTTTCCCTTTTTCTTTCCTCAGATTACAACTAAAATATCCTACCATCACTACTGATATATTTAATAACACATTTTTTTTCATTTCTTCAAACAGCTGGTTCCTCTGTCACATTAATATACATGTAAACCACTAATTATCTTATACATTTTTTACTCATTCTCATATCACATATCACTATCCTTCTTGGTATTACTATTGATACATCTATGTTTCTCATTTCTTCATTTTATAGGAATTTCTATTCCAGAATATGTCTCATTTCCTAGTGACCATACAATCTGCCCTGACTCTGCCACCTCCCCACCTCAGGTATTTTTTTCCTTTTTACTTCTTTGTTATATCTGGGATGTAGGATTATAGGAGGTTACTAGGATAATGGCCCTTTGGCCTTCCAAGCATAAGTAAGAGTTTATTCCCAAAATGAAACTTCAGTCAGCACCTGTTGCCCCTGTAAATAATGGACACAGGCGGAACCCCTGGGACATACTTGTGGTTTCCCATTCACTCATCAAGGTTGTGCTTGAAGAGGGGCAGTAAGGTGCTCTGTTTGATGTTTATGGGAAGTCTGTTCCAGAGATGGGGCAGCCTCTGGGAGACAGACCTGTCTCTACAGCAGGTTTTGTTGATGTCACATATCAGATTCAGGCCTTTTGAATGGGTAGTGGGTGAGGAGTTAGACTTACAGATATGGAGCATTTCTAGTAGGGCAGGGTCTGAGATTGCCTTGTAGGCGAGACACAGATCACCCCTGAGCAATCTGTGCAATACTGAGTGGAGTAACAGTGATTTGAGCCTGTCTGCATAGAACAGGTGTTGGAGGCCTTGGATTCTTTTTGTGAGGTATTTCAGTGGCCTTTCCAGTCGGTGCAGATATTTGAAGAGGTATGTCCCAAATGGGGCGTTATACTTAATTATTGGTCTAATGAAGGAGGAGTATAGAGAGGCAATAACCTCCTTTTTTCTGTATGCAGTCCCTTTACTTATAAGATGAATCAAGTAAAAGGCTTTTCTGACCACTGCCGCTACATGATAGTTGAATGTGAGGTTGTGTGCTTAGGGGGTTGCCTTTGATGTGGTAATCAATAGGGGTTGTGTTTTTGCTGAATGGTATGATGATACATTTTTTTGCATTTAGCTTGAGGCCATGACTTTGGCACCAGTCGTTAGTTGCTGTGAGACCCTCTTGCAGTATGTTAACATCATTTGGGGTGTCAATGACAGCACCTAACTTACAGTTGTCCACAAAATTGGTCAGCCACAGGCCTTTTGTCTTTGCCTGGACCTCTGAGAAATAGATGCCAAACAGTAGGGGTCCCAGGACAGATCCCTGGGGAACTCCACTAGTGACAGGTCTGCTATCAGAGGGGGAGGTGCCTATTTTGACTTTGAAGGTCCTGTCAGTGAGCCAATTGGCCACCTACTTGATGAGGTAGGGATTTAGGCCAAGCTGTGTTAACATTTCGATGATGCCTGAGTGGGGGATTATGTCAAAAGCCTTGGCCAAGTCAAGGTAAGTTGTATGTACTAACTTTCCCTCATCCAGGGCCTTTGTGACAGTCTCAAAGAAGTCCACCAGGTCTGCCCTTGACAAATCTGAACTGGGTGGGGTCAAGTGCTTTAGCAAGCAAAAAAACATAAAATTGTATCTATTTTTTATAGCATTCCACCACTACCACCAAACCTCTTACATAGTTTTTAATGCTATTCACGTTAGATACTAAAATTCTTATATCCTCTTCTTTCCTTTTTTTTGTGTTTTACTTCCAGATCTTGTTTTTCTTTTCTTTTCCTTTGCCTAAGTCTCCCACCAATTGATTTTTCGCTATTTTATTCTTCTCCTAATTCCATTTTCCCTCTCTACTTTCTAAAACTGCAAATCTGTTATCTTCCTATTTATCTGACTACCTCTTCTGTCTCTAACCTTTCTTCAGTACCCCCTTCCCCATGCCACCTTCTGTTTCAACATCTTCTGTAAGTAGTATTATCTACTGCTTGACTTTCTCCTGAGCTGTGCTTTTCATCTACCCTTTCCCTTTTTAATATGGGGCAGTCAAACCAGAAGTGTCCAAATTCTTTACATTTTCTACAAGAAGGCTTACAGTTCTTTGATGTATGTCTCCTCTCCCCACACTGGCCATACCTTTATTTGTTACAGTCTTCCACTAAATGGTTTCATCCCCATGTACATAACATGCTTTAATTTGGCAAAAATTCCTAAGAAATCCTTTCTTACCATTCATAATTATTATATTTACAACATGCTGGACTTTCTTATCCTTAGCATCCATTGTTACCCATACTTCCCAATCCGCAGTCCATACATCTCTTTCATCACATATTGTTTTAACATTATGTGCTTTACTACACAGTGAAAGATCAAACACTTTTAAATTGTGGCCACTATATTTGGAGTCATAAACTATGCGTTTATTTTCTTTTTTACTTATAGTCCCATGCTCCAAATAGTCTTTCCATGGTAATCCTGTATTTCTTTTTTCAGTTTCAGTCATAATTTTTTCCAGCAAATTAAATATTACAAATAGCACTTCACAAACATTTTCAGATCACAAATGAATCAATGCTCTTATTTTTTAATGTCAACCCTAGTGGCAAAATAATAGTATCCATAATGTCATACTTGTTCACACTTTCATTGCTTTTACTTTTTATTCTTACTACTATATGTCTTTCCTGTGGCTTTTGAGAAACTACAAATATTTGTCCCTTCTCATTTCCTTCTTTTTGCCTTGTTGTATCTGAATAACTTATTTCTTGTAACAACAAACTCTGTAGCAGAGGTATACCATTAAAAGTGGCTACTTGAGCAGCTGAGGATACCTCTAGTTTTTTTCTCTTCACCAGATATTAATTCTGTTTTCAACCTCTCAGTTTCTTCCTCCTGTAATAGTCTCTCGATCATGTCACCCCATAGTACTTCCTCTCCTTCCTTTGGCTCTGCCTTTTCATTAAATCTATGAGCTTAAATTGTCCTATTTCTATAACCCTCTCCATATTAATTATTTTCCCTTTTTTCTCATATTTTGCAAATGCATAGCTTTATGCTTTTCTTTTCATAGGTTCATAGGTTCATAGGTAGGTACTAGGCTATTGGCCCTGGGGCCTATACAAGCCCAGCCAAAAAGGTACCCTGGCTTTTGCCACCCAAGAAAATTATTTTTCTGTGCCACTGTCGAGCAGAGCCACAGAGGTGATCCCCAGGGTGAATTTCCTATTTCCCATCCAATCATCAAGATTTTTCTTGAAGAGTGCTAATGAGGAGCTTTGTTTGATATAGATAGGTAGTTTATTCCACAATATGGGAAGTCTCTGGGACAGAAATCTTTCCCTCTGGCATGTTCTGTTTATTGTGGTGACAAGGTTTAGGTTCCTAGAGCATGTAGCTTGGAGGGATTGGGATTTCTTTAAGTGGAGCATGTCCAACAGCTCTGGGATTGACATAGCTTTGTATGTTAGGCAGAGATCACCTCTGAGTAGGCGATATGTGACAGAGTAAAGCTGGAGTTTTCTGAGATTGTCTGCATAGGGCATCTGTTTGAGGCCGATAATCCTCTTTGTGAGGTATTTCCGCGGCCTTTCCAGTTGTTGTAGATGTCTTGTGAGGTACATACCAAAAGGGGCGTTGTACTCTATAATGGGTCTAATGAGTGATGAGTAGAGGGAAACAATGACCTCTTTTTTTCTGGATGAGAAACCTTTTGTGATGAGGTATGCCACATAGAAAGATTTCCTGACTACTGTGGCGATGTGATTATCAAAGGAGAGACTACTGTCCACCTGTGTCCCAAGGTCTCTTATCACACTTTCGGTGTTAAGTATACTACCACCTATGTTGTAGTTCAAGGGTACAGCGTTTTTACCAAAGGGGATGACAATGCACTTTTTGGCATTGAGTTTGAGGCCATGGTTTTGACACCAGGCATCTGTCTCAGTGAGGCCCTTTTGTAGGATGTCCACATGGTTAGGAGTTTCGATTATGGCTCCTAGTTTGCAGTCATCTGCGAACTTCAATAGCCAAAGTCCTTCTGTGTTAGCCTGTACTTCAGAGAAGTAGATACCAAACAGGAGAGGACCCAGGACTGAACCCTGTGGTACTCCACTTGTCACTGGTCTGAAGTCAGATTTGGAGTCTGCTACTTTCACAGTGTGGGTTCTGTCAGTGAGCCAGTTGGCAACCCATCTTGTGACATAGGGATTTATACCTAGTTTAGTGAGTTTATCTAAAATTCCAGAGTGGAGGATGGTGTTGAAAGCCTTGGCAATATCTAGATAGGCTGTGTGAACCACCTTACCCTTGTCTACGGCTTTGGTGTCTGCTTCAAAGAAGTCTATCGGGTTTAGAGACATGATCTGCCTTTTACAAACCCGAACTGGATGGGGTCCAGACTTTGGAGATTACCAATGTCTTTGTTTATAAGTTCCATGATGATTCGTTCCATGGCCTTGCAGACCAGGCTCATCAGGCTAATGGGGCGGTAGTTCCCGGGGTCCATGGTGGCTCCCCCTTGTGGAGTGGGATAACCATCGCTGTGCGCCATTCAGCAGGCACAAAGCATGAGGTGAGGCTATGATTGAACATGGTACTTAGGTGGGGTGCCAGTTTGTTCTGTAGTTCATGTAGAATGCAGCCTGGGATGTTGTCTGGTCCCATGGATGCTGTGTTCTTGGCTTTGGAGAGCATGGTTTTTACCTGTGCAGCCATGATTACAGGAACTTTGCATTCTTCCGGTACAGAGATGGGCACTTTAGGGGGTGAGAGGGGGGTAAAGTTAGCACTGAACCTATCTGCCAGGATGTTGGCAATATCAGTTGGGTCTGTATATTTAGTGCCATTGTGCTGTAACTCAGAGCAGATCTGAGAGCTGCCATTGAGATTCTTGGCATAGCTATAGAATGATTTTTGCTTGTCTTTAGAATCAGTGGCGATTTTGGTTTCATAACTAGCTTTGGAGGATTTTATCAGGGATCGCAGCTTCTTACTGAGGCTGACCAGGGAGCTTCTCCACTCATGGGATTTTACTCTTTTTTGCAACAGTTTCTTCCTTCTGTTGTGCAGTTTGTTTATGGCAGGGGACCACCAGATTGGCTTCCTTTTTTTGGAGGATAGCGTCTTGGTTCTGTTTGGGATAGCACGATCCATGCACTCATGTAAGTGCTTATAAAGTGCAATTGTGTAGGATTCAGTAGTCATAACTGTATTGTCCATCTGCATGGGTGTCACGAAGTTCACCACTTCTGTCTTAAGAAGCATGAAGTTGGCTTTGGAGAAATTTTTTACCATGGTTTCCTTAATGGGGGGTGGGGGCAGGATGTGGATATCTAGGGTAATTAGCTTATGGTTGGATCGGACCAATAAGGCGTTGACTTCAGGTGTGGAACACCGGTCACTCATGTTGGTAATGACTAGGTCTAGGATATTGTTGCCCCTGGTGAGGGTGTGGATATGTTGATCCAGGGCATTGGAGTTTATTAATTCCAGAAAACGTTGAGCAAAGGAGTTGGTACATGAGTAGTTTTCCCAGTTAATGGTGGGGTAGTTGAAATTGCCCATTATTAGGGTGTTTGGTTGAACCCTAATATTTTCCAATACATCAATAAAAGAGGAGTGGGAATCCTGGGGCATGGTGGGTGATCTGTAGCAAGCTACAATTTAGACTGCAGTTTTGCCCAGAGTTAGCTACACTTGGATAACCTCGGCTGCATTATGCATTATTTTCCTTTACATATTGCTTTCAAATATTGATATATAACTTCTAATAATACTTTAATGGAGCACAGTAACTAGGAAATCACTTGCTAACTTGAGACAGAGCAAAACAAGTGGTTTCCCTGAAAACACGTTGTACTTTTTTGAAAGATGTATTTCTTCAACAAATATTGTATGACCATGAGGTCATTGCCAAAAAGTTCAGAGAGTGTGAACAGTTCATTTGGTTTGCCTTCCCTGCAAAAAAAGATTTAATGTGAATTGTTCCATTACACTAACTATAATTGGCACAGTTTATATTACTGGTATCAAGTTGTTACAATCCATGAGATCACATGTGATTGTCTTTTAATAGAACCTATAATTTGCTATGATCCCCCTATGATTCTTTAAGACTAAATTCACTGAAGCTTCATCTGGAAAAAAAAAATAAAATGGTTAATGATTCAACCTGATGAAAGCAACAATAAAAAAAAAAATCAGCAAATAACAATATCCCCTGTACTGCCCCCACCAAAGGTTTTGCCCCAGATCCCCTCCTTATATACGCTGATTCCATAGTCACAAAACTGCACAGAAAAATGAAAGCCTTAATAACTTTATATCTTTGCCAGTGCTTAACTAAGAACTGAACTGGCAGCAAATGACTATGTAAAAGGCAAACAGAGAGTCCCAAACTGAGACCAGAACTCAGTGAGTAGAAACTCCTCCACTGTACATTTGACAAAATGTAGGAAAGCCTGTTCCTGTGTATCATTTTATTTAACCCTTTTATTCTGAACACCAGCACTTCAAATTCTTGTTTTACTTGCATTAATGCAATGTGGCAGAAACCCCTTCTTCCCTCCCTTTACCATGTATATTTCTGTTATTAGCCACTTTGTCAGTTTTCTTCATTTTTCCTGCATATTGGTAAGTGTTTCTTACAAAGCTGCACATTATTCCCTTTCAATTTACCATGTGCTAGTTCATTGTAATGTTTCTGATTTTCCACATTGTTCTTTTTTTCTATAAATCATCTATTGTCAGCCTACATTTTTCTTTGCAGGAATATATAACAATCTGTTTTGTCTTATAAAAAGGTTTACAACCCCGTGTGTCTGTTAATAGCATTCATATTCCATTGTCTTATAAAAAGATGACGTCCACATTTTGTAAAAAAAAAAAAAAAAGAGGAAAATGCAATAAAAATATATTTGAAAAAAAATAAAACGATATCCCCATGTGCTTATTAATATCATTCATGTCCTACTTTGCATTTCTTCTCTTTAACTATTTCTGCCTTAATTTCCAATAAACCTTTCTTTTCCATCACCCCAATTACATTTCTACCCAAAAGTTTCCACATAGTAAGATGGTTTGTAAAACCTGCCTCATTAACCCCACTTACAAAGTCAGTTAATTCATTGTTGTAAAAAGTATAAAATATCTCTTTCATCACCCTTACACATCCAGCTGTGTGTTGCTTGAGTCTTACTACTTCTAGATTTGCTTTTTCTGCTAATTCACTTTACTTATTTATCTCTACTAGTATTTTCTTCTTTTTGGACTTCAGGAAAAATGTCATTTAAAATCATGTGATAATTATGTTGAAGTAAGGTTCCATCTCCCTTATTAATCACTTTCTGTCTTTTGGAGTGACTGGTGCATATATACATTCTTACTTTGACATTTTGCTTATCATACTTGTTTGTTACTAAGGCCCTCCTTGTTTTCATTGTTAAGAAATCTAGTATTTTAAGAATTCTTTTACTGTAAACTGCCATGTCCAAACATATCTCCGTTTCTGTATTCCATATATGTCCTCCTCACTTGTGCTCAAATAATTTTCTGCCCTCTTTTTATAAATCTGATACCATGTAAGCAAATAAAATCTTGAATAAAAAAACACAGCCCAGCAATTCAGGACCCGTAATTGGCAGCACATGAGATGAAAAACCAAGCGAAAAAACCAAGAATAAAAAAACACAGCATGAAATGAAAAACCAAGTGAAAAAAACAAGAATAAAAAAACACCGCACAAAATGAAAAACCAAGCGAAACAACCACACGAAATGAAATAAAATCTTGACCATTTTTTCAACCAATGTGAAGGTAATCTTCCTAATTTACTTTTTAATCTAATTATATTTACTAACAATATTTTGGTCATGCCATCAGTATTCACAATTCTTACTCTTTTCTCTTTTCCTAGTTTGCCTTTTGCTCTTCTCTAAACTTTTTCCAGTGAAGCCCACTGCATCTAAATATCTTCCTACTATTTCATCTCCTTCTACTTGTAACACATCAACATTTTGAGCCACTGACCACTGTCTAATTTTCTGTTTCCATAGCTTTTTCTTAAATTTTGTTGTATAAATTCTCATTCTCCTTTACCTTTTCTGGTCTGCCTTATTATTTTGCGTTATGTCTGCTTCTTCAATTTCTATTTCCTGATCTGCTTCTGCATTCCATTCTTCTTTTAAATGTACTTAATTCATCCAGTAATGGTCCTCCTTTTTTCCACATTTGTTGCTCACAGGACTTAAATAATTTTTGTATGCTGATTTTTGGGCCACCACTGAAAATGGGTTCTGTCCACCCAGTCAACAAAGACAAATAAATAAATAAATAAAATCATTCTTAGCTACAGTGCCTGATCCTGGATTTAAAGCATACTTTTACCACAAAATCTATTTCCTTACAGAAATAACAAAAATGTTGCTACTTGATGTTATATGTCTTATTATTTTAGTTAATGTTAATAATATTAAGTAAATAAAACACATTTCATTCTTCCATTTGAGATCAACATGTCCATGTTTTCTTTGACGCTCAAAAAGCATCATAGTGTTTAAAAATCTTTTTAAATGTTACTTTCATGCATAATTTAGTAACAGAATGGCAAGGGAACCTTTCTTTTTCTTTTAGTAATGTTTGCCTTATAATGATGGATGTACTCCATGACTTTCCAAGATCCTGCCCAATGTTCCAAAGTTTTCAATAGAAATATTAAAAAATACCACAACTCTTAAAAGTAACAAACATTTAACTTCTTTCTCTACAGTATCAACAAATCTTACAATTTTGATCCCAATGTATTTGTTGTTTCCCATCATGCAATACCTTAGTGCAGCCACATACATTTTCCTGTCTTCTGTTATTGTTTTTTTTCTTCCAAGCCCTGTAATATAATAGTTTACTCTCATAATGTAGGTTCTATTTTTCTTCCCTTCTTATCTTCTAATTGCTGGCATATGTCATCAAGCTCTGACAATTCCAGAATACCTGCCAAAGAGGCATGACGCTCTCAGTGTCTATCTTTGCAGTCTTGCTCTTAATTTTGGAAAATTGTAATAGTCTCCATTACAGGTGGGAGGGTGGCCTAATGGTTAAGGTGTTTGCCTTACAAACACAAGATGTAGGGCCGGATTCACGAAGGCTTGCACGGAGTCTAAGAGTAGAGTAAGACTCCATGCAGCCAACATGTCCGCCGAGCGATCGAGGAACAGCCGGTAGGGGCGTGCAACAGAGCTCCTAAAACGACTCTTACACGGACAGGGCTAGGATATGCAAATTACCTCATTTGCTGCTGAAAGGTATGCAAATGAGGTAAATTTGCGATTCAGGAAACCCTAACCTGTCCGAGTAAGAGTAGTGTTATTTGCAGAAATGTACTCCGTTGACAACTGAGTATGTTTCTGCAAATAGCAAAACGGAGCCGTGACAGCTCCAAAAAAAGGATGCATCCAGTCGAGGAAGCATGCCAATGGTCAAGAATATGGCCATTGGCAATGTCCATCGATGCAAAAATAAAATAAATTAAAATACATTTTCTTCCCAATCGCCAATGTTTAAGCATAGAGCAGCGCCGCACAAATGCGGTGTACTGTAAAAACCAGAAAACCAATAATTAAAAAGCATAAATGTTGATTTTATAGTAATCCCTAATATACAATGCAAGGGAATGGCAGTGCAAAGACAACATGACTACCAAGTAGAGGTTGCTAAGGGGGGAAGCTCAGTCTAAGAGTTGTAACCAAGCATTAGTAGGCAATCCTATGCAAATGAGGGTAAGGATAGTGAATCCCAAGTTTACATAGCAAAAGAGCACAGTCAGTGTAGTGTAGGAGTAGGATAAGGGGTGTAACAGAGTAGAAGATAGGTGACATCATAAGGGGGGTATGTCTGAGAGAAGTGAAGCTCATTGGAGTAGAGTGGCATGTGTCTGCTGTCAGATACTAATCACTGGAAGAGGTGTGTCAACAGGTACCCTAGCTAAAGGCAAGAAATTGAAGGTGTATGCCATGAACAACACCAAAGTTTCTTGTAGAAATGCCTGCACCATGTATGCACGCGTGTGCACACCTGTAAAACTGAGTAAGACTGTGTGCGCGCATGTGCACCTGTGTGCGTGCATTTAAGCTGGAGTAAGCAAGTGTAAGGATGTTGAAACCCGTGTAAGCTCGTTTGCGCCTGTGTGCGTGCGTGTTAGCAAGAATAAGCAAGTTGTAGTCCGTGTAAGCATGTGTGCGCATGTGTGAGCTGGTGTGCATGTGTTTGCGCTTGTTTGCGTGGCGCTGCCCCCCTGAGGAGACAGAAAGGGAAAAGGAAGCACAACAAATAGTAGGAAGTTAACCAGGGAGTACTAGCAGAGCTAGCAGGTGAAAACAATCAGAATCAGGCAATTACACAAGCAGTACACTAGCCTGGCCCAGCCCAGCACTAAAAACTCAGCAAAAACCATTCCAGTATGTTTTTCTCAGACACACTGCAACACTGAAGTAAGCTAATAGAAGTGAAAACTGAAAAAGCTTTACTGAGACAAAGAAATGTTAGGGGCTGCCATTGCTGTCATAAGGCGACATATGCAACATGCTGAGGGTGGTGACAATGCAAATGCTGCTGAGCAACCCACAGTTAGGAGACGGAGAAGAGTGTACAGGCCTAGGGTAACCTACCAGGGGCTACATGAGCTGGAGATAGTGCAGTGCTATAGAGTGGACAGAGACCTCATGCAGCAAATTGTTGAGCTGTGCAGGCCATGCCTCACACACAGAACCAACAGAGGGGAACCCATCCCAGTGGAAACCAAGGTATGTGTTGGCCTAAGAATATTAGCAACAGGTACCTTCCAGAGACCAACTGGCAATATGATGGGAATTTCACAGGCATCAGCATCTAGGGTACTGCACCAGTTCCTGATTGCCATGGCAGCACATGTCGTTGATCATGTATATTTCCCCAATTCCCATGAGGTATTCGCCAGCAATATGCATCTCTTCCAGCAAACAGTGGAATACCCTGAGGTAGTGGGTGCAATAGACTGCACGCACATTCGCATCAAAGCACCAGCCGGTGAGCGGGGTAGGGTCTACTATAACTGCAAGGGTTACCCCTCCATCAACTGCCAGGTCATGTGTGATGCCCAGGGCATAATAATGAATGTGTGTGCTGGCTGCCCTGGAAGCTACCATGACTCCCATATCTGGCATCTGACACAGCTGTACCAGACATTTGCCAATGGGGACATCCCTCATGGTCACCTAGCGAGGGATGCTGGATATGCACTCGAGCCGTGGCTGATGACACCCATCAGAAATGCACACACACCTGAACAGGAACACCATAATGAGGCACACGCACAAGCACGAAATGTAATCGAGCGTGTGTTTGGGCTGCTCAAGTCACGGTTCCGGTGCCTGGACACATCTGGTGGAGTCTTGCAGTACTCACCAACTACATGTACCCAAATATTCATTGTATGTGCTATGCTACACAATTTGATCCTGTGAAAGCAGCTACAGCAGGAGCAGCATAGGGCTGGGCACAACAGCCCCGCACCATTGCCACGGCCATCACAGGCAGAGCGTGACTCGGAGGAGGAGCAACCTATGCCTGCCCCAGTAGGCAGAAGGAGGTGTGCCCAGTATGCTTTGGCCTTGGCAAAGAGGCAATGCATAGCATATACACTGGCTCAGTAGGAACCCTGGAAATGATACCTCTCTCCAACTCGCACATATAGTAAAAGTGATGCCTAACTTGACACTACCTGTTAACAAACATGTATAGGGATCGTAAAATGTGCATCCGACATAGGCAGCCCTGCAGCACCACCTGTGGCATGATTGCTATGTGTTAAGCAATATAAAGTACTGCTAAACAGCTCACACCACTATTTAGTATATGTAAACAAAATTGCACACACTAAGTAGCACAACTACAGGCAATTTTCAGCAATATTGTGCACTGTCCAGCAATGTTGGGCAACATTGAGCAATGTTGTGCAAGTCTGGTCAAATGTGGGTATAGTTCATCAAAAGTAGGTTAACATGTTCATATTTTCTTCACTTTTCTTGAAGCAGTCTGTTCTGGCATGTATGAAAATATGAAGCAGTGACAGTCCTCGAACCCAGGATACAGTGCATTATAGTCATAGTACAGAGCCACTAAACCATGACAGTATGTCAATGGTCAGCTTGTGTGAAAAAATGTTGATAAGTCAATGGTAAGTATCTCATGGAAACCTTGCAGGCATAGCATAATCCCTGCCGAGTTAAGACACAAAGGTGAGGCCTGCAGTAATAATAGAACCTGATATTCAACACACATATAGTATAAATGTTAATATTGGTAATGTTCACACACATCAACAAATGTAGTGGACCTCAGACAGCAACATACTGCAAGGTCACACTGGGCATGCTCACACACTTGAAAATATGAGACAAATGTCAGGCAACAAAACACTGAAAGTCTGAACTGGGCATGCTCACACACTTAGGGCAAGTTTGAGTACAGCAGTGGGCCACACATATCCCTCAGTTGCATGTGTCAACCCAGGAACCTCACACTATTTACCAATCTGCCATGTGCACACAGTGATATGACAACAGACACAATATAATATAGTGAAATCCTGTAACAATCAAATATGTTATGCAGAAACCTAGGTTGTTCATATGAAGTGGTAAAGCAAAGAAGAAACAAAACCTGCAATCAGTACCATCACTGAACAATGTGCATCCCGAACATTAGCATAGGTTCAGAGGTTGACACTAGGCTATCTGCCCTAAGGTATGTAGAAGCCTAGCCACAGTGTGTTTGTATTTTGCAACCCCTCTAGATCAGTAGACTGTGCCTGTTAATAGTAGGTCACACAAGATATCTCACATATGTTCATTTCATTCTGCCTCTGTCTAGCAAGGACCCATAACATATCCCAGGGCTAAACATACGATCACCCATCCACCTGTGAAGATGTCACCTGTAGGTGGTCAGCATGGGTCTGTGCGTATGTGGGACTGTGATCACATTCCTGAGTGAGTGGAGCCTCTGTGATGGTAATATGCCCCTCCAGCATGTCCTATTAACATCATTGCTCACGTACCTATCCCTGGAGCATGTAGCTCTAAGGGACTTTGATATCCTCATGTGGAGCCTGTCCATCAATGCTGTGATGGACATGGCTTCAAACAAAAGGCACAGACTGCATCCAAGTAGGCAGTAAGCAACTGAGGAGAGCTGTGGTCACCATAGCCAAACTGTGCATACCATCTGTGTGAGTCCCTAGATCCACTTGGTTATGTAAATCTGTGTACATTCCAGTTGCTGCAGGTGTTGGGTAAGGTACATCCAAAATGGGGCATTGTATCCAAGCATGTGCCTGATGACTATAGGGTCACAATGACCCCACCTGATCTGGATGTAAAACTGTATGGGATAAGGTTGGCTAAATAGAAGGTGTGTCCAACAACATTGGCAACGTGAATGTCAAAGGCGAGAGTACTAAGTATTCATGTCCCCAAATCACACACACTGTACGTGATGTATCATCACCTATGTGGTAATGTGTGTGCACGATGTTACTACCAAAGGTGATGACTATGCATCTAAAGGAAAGTAGCTGTAGGCCATGGCTCTGGCACCAGTCATCCATCTCTGTGAGACCCTTTCTGAGGATGCTTGTGCCAGCTGTGGAGTCGATTATGGCACACAGTTTGCAGTCATCTGCAAATATGGTCATCCATATTCCTCCTGTGTTAGCCAGTATGTATCAGAAATATATACAGAACAAGAGAGGTCCCAGGACTGACCCCTGTGGGATGCCACGTGTAACTGGTGTATAGTCAGACATGGCACCTGCAATACTGACCATTTGTGTGCTATCCATGATCCAGTTAGCAATCCATCTTGTGACATATGTGTAGATATTGAATCCGGTGATCTAATGTATAATGGCCAAGTGGGGTATTGTGTAGAACTGGTGTGCGAGCTCCAAGTAGGCTGTGTGGACATCCCTGTGTACGTCTATGGACCTGTTAACTGTTTAAAGACATCAAACATCTGCCAGAGGCAAGATATGCCCACAACAAAACCAAATTGTGTAGAATCCAGTATCTGTAGGTTCACAATGTGTATGTGTATGTGTTCCATGATGGTACACTCCATAGCATAGCAGACCAGGATAGTTAGGCATATATTGGGATAATGTCCAGGGTCCCTTGTGGCACCAGCACTGTGGAGCGGGCACATCGTAGCTGTACGCCATTCCATGGGTAGATATCCTGTAGTAACTGTGATATTGAACAGTGACATAATGTGAGTGTGAAGTTTGTCATGAATCTTGTGTATGCCACAGTCTGGGACACCATCTGGTCCCACTGATGCTGTGTTGTCTGCTATGGAGAGGGCAGCACACACATGTTCATCTATGATGTCAGGGAGGCTACACTCTGTTGTAATGGACATGTGCACTGCAGGGGGGATGGTGGGGAAACATTACCACTGAACCTGTTGTCGAGGATGTTCGCAATGTCAGTGGGTTCACTGTATCATTTGTAATTATGCAGTAACTAACAGCATATCTGTGAGTTCCCACCAATGTCCCTGACATAACTAAATAAGGCCTTGTCATTGTCCATAGTGTTTGTTGCAAGAGTCCGTTAGAAGTGGGCCTTAGATGAATCAACATGTGATCGTAGCTATACCATAGCACTGATCAGAGATGCCTTCCTGATTGTGATTGTGCTCTATAATGTAGTAGCCTCCTCCTGTCCCTGTATAGCTCAGTAATGGCCGTGGTCCAGTAGACAGGTCCCCTGCCTTTGGAGGAGTGAGTCTTTTAGTTATCTGGGATAGCATGATCCATGCATTCCAGTAGTTGTCCATAGAATGGGCTTGTAAAGTATGAGGTGGTCTGAGCCGTAATTAACACTGTCCCAGGGTCATTGAGGGATACCACTTCAGTTTGTACAAGTGTGACGTTTGCTCATGATAATTAGTCACTGAGATCACATAGGATGTGTGTGTGTATGGGATATGTACGTCTAGTGAGATGAATGTATGTTCCGACCTTAACAATGACAGGTATACCTCTGTTGTGGAACACAGAGTCCCCATGTGGGTGATGATCAGGTCCCACATGTTTTAACCCCCTATGGGTGTGGTGACCAGGTCTGCCATAGCATTTGAGTGTAACAATCCTAGCAACTGTTGTGCGAGGGTGTCAGTGCTTGAGTAGTATTCCCAGTCAATGTTTGTGTATTTGAAGTCACACAATATAATGGTGTTTGGTGAGACCTTCACATTCCCCAGTGTTCTCAGGAATAACGAGTGTTGTGCCCAAGTTTGGGAGTGTGGACTGTAGCAGTCTACAAACTGAAATGCAGCTTTGCCCACTCTCAGTTGCACATGTATGTTCCCCAATGCTTTGTGCACTGCTACCAACCTGGAGGTGTGTGTATGAATGATGTATATGGATACCCCCCCCTATTGTTGTTGTCCAGTCCGAGTCTTGTGTCTGAAAACCATGGTATGACATAAAACCTGTTAGTGCTGCTGCTGTACTTTTGTGAGCCTGAACCAGGTGTTTGTTACTGCACATATATCGACAGATTCCATACTGATGTGAGTCCTGAGTGCATGCATTCTGAGGGTTAGACATCAGTTGTTGAGCACCATCACTCTCCGTTTCCTGTACTCTGTAACGTCTATGGCTGTGGTTATGTCTTCTGACCCTCGCTCCAAACAGCCACTATGTGTGTGTCAAGAGCCTAAGGCAGTCTGTGAAAGCCTAGGGGTGACAGGTGCATGGTGTCCATAGTGAATGTACGTGGCATGTTGAGCATGTAATCCCAGGCTGACAGACACTGGATCCCCTGTGAATGACAACAATATGTTAGGCAACTGTTAAAAGTGATCATTTCATCTGTATACTGTGACATAGTACTTGGTGAGGGTAAGATGCTACACCAGGTCAGGGTCATACTGGCCTGGTCTACATGATCAGAGAGCTCCTCTATGTCTCTTGTCATGTAGTCCAGGGAGGAGCGTCTGAGGGTTTACACACCAGAATGGTCAATGATGGAGCCATATTTGTACTTGCAGTGGACTGACAGTGCATGTGTCATGTGGCATATCCTGGCACCCGACACACAGCACAAAGTGACCTTCACCTTGTTCAGCCTGGTGAGTGGGATGTCAGTGTGACCGACAATTACAGTCACCTAATACAAGTGTATGAGGTGTGTTGTGTAGGCCTAAGGGCAGTGACTGTGTGGCACAATGACTTTGTGAACTATGTGATATGTGTGTATGGTTGTGTGTTAGCAGTTGTTTGTGTGTCTGCTTTGGATGTCTCTGCTGCTTAGGCAGAGTATATTTAGATGCTCCAGGTATGTCTTTGTGTGTCAATGTATATGGTTTGCTGTTGTCATAGGTCCTTGTGCGACTGTATTTGTGGTGTGTGTGGTTACCTTCACCACACGATAGACTATGCCAGTCATGGCTTGGGAGAGCTCAGTCTCCTGTCTGTCTATAGAGTTGCACCTCTCACATATATCTGAGTTTGTTGGTAGGAGGACAGTGTTCCCTGTGTACATAAGGCAGTTGTAACAATGCGTCAAAATTCCAATATGCAACAGCTGGACTGGAGAGTACACATGAAACCAACCTTTGGACATGCCAGGATATAATGATGACATGCACTGTCGACTGATCACAAAGGATCAGTAGTGTGTCAAGTGTGTAAAAGAGTATAACAGGGGTTTAGTGTTCAGGTTTGTTGTTGCTGTGGAAAGATAATCTGCAAAGGAGTACAGGCAGAAACATTACACCTCCTTCAGCTATGTCAGAAATATCGATGTACAGTCATATATGTCCTGAGTCAGGGTCAACTGTACCTGACTGACAATGTCGACATCCTGTCAGACAGGTCCATACATACATACCCACCTCTCAGTGACAAAAGGCCCTAACATCATACCAGGAGATATCACATGTAGAATGTGTAAACTGGTCCTCCCAATGCCAAATGAATCCCATCACATGGATAACATTGTTTCCCCATATGTGTCATTAGTGAACAACAGGACAAACAGACACTGCACCCGAGCAGTCTGTTGAGCCTCACACTCTCTACAGGATCTTACACCATTGAATGTGTTACAGCAACATGTGGCACACCCCACAAGTGTTGGTGCACAACACACCATGGGAACTATATTCCTATAAGCCTACGAAGTCCGAAATGCTAGTCCATGGAGTCCATCATGATTGCAGTCAGGAACAGAGATATTGTAAACCGACAAACAACCCAAACGTCTGTGGTATGTTAATGAGCACATCATGTTCCTCAAACCTGCTAGATATCTTGCAAGGCAACCACCCAGGACATACATCACTGACAGGAGCAACACAGGTCCCACATAGACTTTGAATAGCCCTTTACCAACATCACAGACACATGTTGTATCCACAAAACCTACAATCCGTGCTTGAATATGTATTGTCATATGAAGGAACGGTAATTTGTCCACAGATAGATCACACAAGCTATGAATTGTGTATTCCTGTTCAAGATGCTCACACCTGCTGATCCACAAGGTTCATTCCTGGGAATGCATAACACTAAGTGCACACACATTACCATGTCCAGTCTGATGATGTCAGCAACCTACAAATATAGCATGTGAATAAAAACCACACAGTAAAGCATATAGCGAGTCATGTTAATGCGTATCTCACTAGTATCATAGCATAGTTAGGTAGGTGTTTGAATCATGCAATTGCTGAGTATGTGTGTGTGTGAGATTGGCTTTGAGGGGAGTGGCCTTTTTGGAGACTGTGGAAACACATTAGGAGTGGTGAATACCTCTTTGCCAAGTGTAATGATGTCAGCATCCTACAAATAGAGCTTTGGAAATGAATGCTCCCAGTAAAGCAAATCGTGTGCCGTGTTAATGCATATCTCACTAGTGTCATAACATAGTTAGGTAGGGGTTTGAATCCTACAAATGCTGAGTGTGAATACGTGTATGTGTGAGATTGCCTTTGAGAGGAGTGGCCTTTTTGGAGACTTTGGAAATGCATTAGGAGTAGTGAATACTTCTTTGCCAAGTGTGATGATGTCAGCATTCTACAAATAGAGCATTGGAAATAAATGCTTCCCATAAAGCAAATAGCGCGTTGTGTTAATGCGTATCTTATTAGTATCATAACATAGGTAGGTGTTTGAATCCTGCAATTGCTGAGTGCATGTGTGTATGAGATTGGCTTTGAGGGAAGTGGCCTTTTTGGAGATTGTGGAAACGCATTAGGAGTGGTGCATACCTCTTTTCCAAGTGTGATGATGTCAGCATCCTACAAATAGAGCATTGGAAATGATTGCTCCCAGTAAAGCAAATAGCACGTCGTGTTAATGCGTATCTCACTAGTGTCATAACACAGGTAGGGATTTGAATCTTGTGAATGTGTGTGTGTGTGTGTGGGATTGCTTTTGAGAGGAGTGGCCTTTTTGGAGACTGTGGAAACACATTAGGAGTGGTGCATACCTCTTTGCCAAGTGTGATGATGTCAGCATCCTACAAATAGAGCATTGGAAATGATTGCTCCCAGTAAAGCAAATAGCACGTCGTGTTAATGCGTATTTCACTAGTGTCATAACATAGTTAGGTATGGGTTTGAATCCTATGAATGTGTGTGTGTGTGTGTGTGTGTGTGTGTGTGTGATTGCGTTTGAGAGGAGTGGCCATTTTGGAGACTGTGGAAACACATTAGGAGTGGCGAATACCTCTTTGCCAAGTGTGATGATGTCAGTATCCCACAAATACAGCAGTGGAGATTAAAACACTCAGTAAAGCATATAGCGTGTCGTATTAATGTGTATCTTACTAGCATCATGACATAGTTAGGTAGGGGTTTGAATCCTACAAATGTTGAGTGTGAATGTGTGTGTGTGTGGGGGGGGTATATGTGTGTGTGTGTGTGTGTAATCCTATGAGAGGAGTGGCCTTTTTTGAGAATGTGAAAACACATTGAAAGAGGTGAATACCCCTTTTGCTGGTTTGATGATGTCAGTATCCCACAAAAACAGCAGTGGAAATGAAAACACCCAGTAAAGCATAAGGCACATAGTGGTAATGCATATGTGTCTAGTACCATGACATAGGTAGGCAGGGTTTTGAATCCTGCAATTGTTGAGTGTGTGTATGTGACACTGTTGAGCAAAGTGTTGTGCGTTTTGCTACTACTACTGTACGACATATCAGTAAAACAACAATATGTGCATTGCACACTGCTGGCATCTGTGTGGCAAATACACATATGTACATGTGACCTAAATTGGTAACTGTGTGGATAAGACATATATGTACATGTGACCTCATTCACATCATAGGTGTGAAGCCTGCTGTCAACACAACTACATCTGTCACCATTGACATTTTTTTGCTGCTGCTTCTTGGACCGTAGCTCACATATGTATGTATGTATGTATGTGATAGGTCCAGCCACTGTAGTGAGCTGTGCCCTAGGTCATCTGTGTCACACACACACACATGACAGTTGTTACACAATAGTGTGAGTGTGGGTGTATGCCTGTGGCATATGACAGACATGCCCAAACACAACACAGTCTGTCAATAATGGCCATTCATGGTAGGTATACAACAGACCCGTGTATATGCATACAGACACCTTATTACTTATGTGATACACTGAGGGACATCAGTATAGCCTTGGGGATGTGGATATCAAAGGACAGATGAAATCACATGTGGCTGTCTGTACACATCGGTACCCCTGCTACACGTTGTGTGCTACTACCAATGTGGTACAATCAGGATACTATGTGTAGCAAATGTGAATGAATTTGCTGTTGTTGGATCATAGCTTCACAACATGTGTTTGTCAACAGGTATGTGTCTGTATGATACCCTCATGGAAGATAGGTGTCTAATCCAGGGAATGCTTTGTAGGCCACTGTATGCATCACCAGATGTGGATGTACATATCCCTAGTGTGTCTGCGTGTATCTAGGATGGACACATGGCAAACAGGAGTGGTCACGGGAATGTGTGGTGGTCATTACCACTGATAACTGGTATAGTACAAAACCAGAATGATTCTAATGCTACTGTGTATCCTACAGCTGTGTGTCAGTTGTCAAGACATCATGTAACAATTTGTTAAAATCAGGCTGTTGAGGTTATGTACACTACCAGAATGCTAACCAATGACCGACATCAACACTATCACCCACAGCATAGTGTCATACCATGTCATACACACATGTGTACCCAAGTTGTGACATATGTGTAGTGACATGCATATTGGACACCAATAGGAAATGTGAAGTATTAACACTGTGTAGTACAGGGCATGTCACCCTTTACATGTGCCCACCATGCACATACACACAAACCGTGCATCTCCACCATGTTCACAAATGTACACCTTGTAATCTGTACAGCACACATCATAGATGTTACATCCACTCAACAACACATGCTGCCAGTACCACACACATCAGCCAACTGTCACATGTGTGGACAATCCATGTTTGGTATTACCACTGGTTTATACAAAACAAAATTGATAATCACTGCTGGGATGCATCATGCCTGCTCAGATACACCTACAAGGATATCATTACCCATTACTGTTCACAACATGCTAACATTGCTACACTGCTAGTAGGTCACCCTGTGCATCAGCAAAGCGTTATCCTGTTCCTGCATCAATGTCACAGATGAAAGGAGGTGGCACAGTTTCATCATATGGACAGGGTGTGTGGTTGTTTTCCAGAGCCCAATGACCCAGCCAATCAACATGTATGTGTGTGTGTGTGTGTGTGTGTGTGTGTGTGTGTGTGTGTGTGTGTGTGTGTGTGTGTGTGTGTGTGTGTGTGTGAGGGAAAACAGTACAGTATGGGACAGTGTTGATGTGATGTGTGTGTGTATGTGTTAGCCCTACATGTTGGTAGTATGTGTGTGTGTCTGCATGTACACAGTACCCCCTTGTGGCTGCCAATTATGGGAGTTTGTGGAACAGCCACAGACTGTACCTGCCAGGCTGTACAGATCACTGTCTCCGGCCACGAACACAGTACCTGTGCCTGCCAGGGGTGACACAGACTGTATCGGGTACTAAGCCAGACTGAGTACTATTGTCAGAGGCAGAGGGATGTTGACTGGACCCATGTCCCTGCTGGGACTGGCCAGAGCCATGTGCACATGGTCATCTCGGACGGTCTACCGACAGCCCAGCCACAACATTGCTGGGGCTGGTACTGGCACTACGGGAGCGGCTGGCACTTGGTTGTTATCTGCGTTGGCTGCCAGCTGAGGATGTTACTGGCATACATCCACATCAACGTCCCAGGCATCCTGCACTGTCCTGGCACATGAACATAACATTGTGGAGGACATCTAGTGTCTCCCTCCAACGTCTATCAATGACATTGGTGTAATTGCGGATGGCACCGGCAAGGTCATGGATACTGTCATTGATTGCAGTGTTATGAGCCCTCTGCACCCTTAGTCCCTGCCTGGTGTACCGTTCCATACGTGCCTGTGCTTGCATCACAGCCCAGAACATACCTGAGGTTGTGAGACCTGTGCGGGCATGCCTGCCAGGGGCATTACGCCCAGCGATACTCCCACAAGAACCCCTGGACATATGCCTATGTGGTACCATTCCATGTGTCTGGGCATGGCTGCTGTGTGGGGTTGCATGTGCCATGGATACCACACTTTCCTGGTCAATGCCTACCATATGCTGTTCCTCACCTAAGGCCATTGGTGTCGAGGGATGTAATGGCAGTACGTATGTGCGCATAGATGGGGTGGAAAGCTGTGTACTGTCGATTGGTGGACCACCGACAGACCCTGTCAAAATGCCTGTGCCACTACACATGTATCATCATGGTCACTTTTAGTGGCAATGACCTCAGGTTCCCCGCTGCACCCATCCAACATTACCTCAGCACCTGTGAGAGGGAGACAGGAAGCACACTTTACCATCTGTACAGGATGTTCGCACACATGCACACATGAACACATGCACACACGAGCACATGCACAAATGAAAACATGCACACATGCACACATGAACACATGAACACATGCACACATGCACATATGCACACATGCACACATGAAAACATGCACACATGCACACATGCACACGTGCACAACATGAACACATGCACACATGAACACATGAACACATGCACACTAATAAACTACACATTCAAGTTGACACACACACACACCAACAGCAATATGGAACATAGTCATTAGTGGTTGATGGTGTAGTACAATATCACAATACAAAGCGTCCTCTTACACCTGTCAGCATGCAGGATGTGTGTTGCTCGACAGCATGCAGTGCAAGTGTAGAGAGTCCTTGTAGTTAACAGCATACATGTCATTGATTCATGTGTGTTGTTCACTGATTGCCCTCACCCTGGTAGACAATGTGTACATGAACACAACATTGCACTGCAAGTCTGAAACACTTTCCAATGTCGTGTGCACCATCACTCATAGGTATACAAACCATGTCCAGATGCATACAACTGTCAGGTGTCTAACGATGAATGCTATATGTAGTACTGCAGGTACTGTAACTGGATGTAGTGTAGTACCATGAGCCATCATCAGGCAGCATCATGTGGTCACTCAAGGACACTGATGCATGTCACACTGGCAACTATCTTGCTGTACCTGACCTGCACCACTTAGGCTACATTGAACAGTTTGAAGACAGTCATTGCATGGGCATGTCAGGTGTTTAGTAGGGAACATTGCCTAACATGACTGTGTTGTGTGTTGACGCATGTCACACTGCCCCATGATAGGGCTGTACCCCCAGGTATAGTATGTGTGCTGTGTTGATGACTTATGGGATACTGGAGTACGACCTTACAGCAGGTGTCTACATACACCATGTGTATCATATTAACACATACTGCATATGACAAAGTGGTGTATGTTGTGTGCATGTGTATTGATGATGCCTGTACAATGTCCACTACAGTGTACCCCACTTGTTTGTGATGTTCTGTGTGTTGCATGTGTATGAGTCAGCTATTCATGTAATTGTTATGTGCATAGTCACACAGAGAACATGCAGAGCATGCACTATGCGTAGGTGTTTAACGTGTATATGGCCTACAACTCTCCTGTGACATGCAGATGTTATATGCTAAATTGACTGTAGCCCACTCACCAGCATGGGTCTTCTGTCTTGCTATCACACCAGAGGGACCTGCAAGGATATGAGACAGTATGTCAGTGTCAACAACTATGGCATTGCTGCTGTGAGTCTGCAATTATACAGTAGTACATGGGGTGACAGTCACAGGCATACAGATAATGTCCAAAATTATTAGTATTTCATGACACTAGTCACCACATATTCTGCATACACAGTACACATCTGATTAATGCATATTACAACACTTTGGATAACAGTGGTCTACGGATATGCCATGTTACCTGCACGCTCGTTGTCGCTGTGCTGGGTGAATCCGGCCTCCATGATGACACAGGTTTGTTGTAACGGTTGTACAGGAGCCACCATGCTGAGGGGCAGCTCCTCCACTCTGGTGAGGGGGGGATGTGTGGCAGCACCACCACCTGTGGCAAGCTGTTGCCTGTGGACATCGGAGGCATGCTGCCGGACATGTCTGATTAAATCACTGCAGTGATGACGTACCTGCTCATAAGTCCGGTTATGCATGCCTACATCATTCACCCAATGGACAACATCCTGCCACAGTGCAGTATGACCATACTGGTCCTGGCAGGATCTTGAAAACAGTAGATTGTAATGTTGGATGAGTGCATCTCTGATGACATCCTCCTCCTCAGGGGTATATGATGGCTTTCGGTTATGTGCCATAACACTGGAAGACAATTAAACAGTAATTGTGAAAAAGACATGTTGCACACTCAACATTCTAATGTACAGACATCATTGAAATGCCATATATAGCAACCTATTGGCTGTCAGCAGATACACACTTTTAATAACACATATGACTGCTAAGAACACAACTGCCTGACAGTGCCTGGCACATGCTAAATACAAAACCATGTTCTGCACAGCCACAAAGTGAAACCAGTATGTAGGATAATACAACAGTACATGGCACACTGTATGTGACAAAATGCAACACCTAGCCACAGGAGGTGTATATGAAGCTAATGCATACAGACATTTGTCATCCATTTAAATCTATGTACAGTACAGTTACAGTACTAGCAGTACACCACACTACTTGTTGATAGCAAACCCCTCAGTAACATATGTGCACATTCACCACTATAGGTGGCATACTGCTGTACTACACTATACATGTTGCTAGATATGCACCTATATCCTGTGACACACATACCACTGAGGACATGTTACAGGCATACCCACACACACATCAGACATACCAAAAGACACAAGGGTATGGCAACCCAGATTACTGTTACCTGTGTACCATACATTACTGTGTGTCAGCACATACATAACCTCATGCCTGAGGTATGTGTTGTGTGTGGACTACAGGTAACAAACAAAAGTGTGTTACCAAGCCATGTGGATATAAACCACACTGTGCAGTTGAGGCATACAGCTTCAGGTAGTACTACAGTCCATACATGACTTGTATTCACTAGTGTTAAGAATCAATAAGCATACATGTACTGCTTTAGCCTACAAAGGCACACTCCATTCGACAACATGAGACTACATCACAACGTATGCCATAGTGAATTTCAGCCCTGACAATAGCATACGGACCTTTGGATGGGATTAGAACTACAACACTACATACCATGGTATACACAGACTCCCAGTAGGCTATCACATATATACACATCATTGATACATGCACATACACATTCTCCATCACACACAGTCAACCTCACATAGCATGTGTTGCAACAGGTACATGTGTGTGTGTATCATGTCCTAGGTAGCTGATAGGCTGTTATCCATAGGGCCTATGGAAGCATAGACATATGGTACCCTGCACTACGACACACATGTAATGCAGGTTCCTGTGCCCCTGTCATGCAGAGCCACAGGGGTGATTACCGGGTTGTGTTTCCTATCTCACATGCAATCATCATGGTTATTGATGGCAACTGCTAATGAGGACCTTCATATGCTGTTGATAGGTGGTTGGTTCGACAGTATGGTATGTGTCTTTGATGATGATGTGCCAGTCAAGCATGTTCTGCTTTTTACATTACAAGGTGTTGGGCAGTAGAGTGTGTATCTTGTCTGGTATTCCATCTGTTTAAATGGAGCATGTCCAACACCTGTGGGTTTTCCATAGCTTTGTATGTTGGCCAGGGGTGGCCTCTGGGCAGGCAGTATGCGACACAGTGTACAATTGGTTTGGTAAGACAGTCAGCATAGGGCATCTGTTGTAATCCGGTATCACTCTTTGTGAGGTATGTGTCTGGCATCTACTGTTGCTGTGTATGTGTTCTGAGGTACATACCAACAGGGACATTCTACTCTATGATGGGTGTTATGACTGATGAGTGGAGTGGAACCCTGACCTCTGTTTACATGGATGACACCAATTTACTGACGGCATATGGACTGTACTAGTTTTACATGACTAGTGTGGCACAGTGATCATTATTAGGGACACTACTGTCCACCTGTGTCCTGTAGTCTCTTATCACACCTTTGGTGTTGAGTACACTACCACCTATGTGTTAGTTCATGGGTACAGGGCTTTTAACAACAGGGATGGCAATACATGTACAACATTCACCTGGGGCGTACATTTCAACATCCACTGGTGTACACATTGATATGCATATCAGCACATATACAGTCCACCTTTCATGGTGGGAATATCAATAATGCTAAGGCTGAGGGGGATACAGTTATGTAATAATATTGCACAGTCTTGTGCAGAATGCATGGAAGGTGTTCTCAGCCCATATATGTTTAGCAGGACCCCATATCTGGGAGACTATATACCTAACAAAGCATACCCACGTCATTTGAACAGCACATGTCATATGCCAGCACTGTATGCTGTCTTGTTTGACACACACTACAACCTACATAGATATATGCACATAACATGCACGAACATATAAATGTCCGCCTTTCACAAACACTTGCAATATGTTCCTTGCTCTATGCACATGTTCAGATGCTCAGAAATCAGACACACATGTATCTTGACATATGTGTGTGCCATACAGACACAAGGTCCACAATGTTGTAAGTCCATACACCTCACGGATGACCTGTTGGACCTTGCTACAGGTAGGACAGTTGTCACATTCTTTTTGTCACATATGCATTTAACTGATTTTGGTTGTTTTCTGTATCACTGAACTCAGTGTTTTTTTTCTTTGTAAACAAAAAAGGTAGTGGTACGCATAAGTTGCATTTGGGTCAAACCCCCTCCCCCAAAAAAAAAAAACTTTTTTCTCCAAATCCTCTTTCATGAAAAAATAAATAAAATCTTCTCTCTTAATAAAACAACATTTGAAGTCACTTCTCACAGCAAATTATTAAGGATGATTGTGGATAATAATCTCCCATTACTTTGAAAAAGGCTACTTGCTAAGTAGATTATTACTAGGAAATGACGAATTATTGTAACAATATTCATTTACAGTCATTAAATTGCAGTTTTAACAACTCAGAAACCAGGAAAATATATGTTAAGTAGTCCACGGCTGCCTGCAGGATTTTTTTGCGGGGGGGGGGGTACAAACCCAGAACCTCCCTACTCTGCCCCACCCCCCACGCAGCCATTCCATTGTTCCCTTGTTCCATTATTTGGCTATTTCTCCCCAGTTGCTATAAACACTGATAGATTTTTGATAAACAAGGCAATGCAGTCACAATGAAAACAGACAGCAGTAAAAATGTTCTGCTTTTGAAATTCACATTCAGTAAAACAGCACTGAAACCCACATCGAAAGAAAATGCATCTGGCCAGTGGTGGATTAAGTTTACCTTTGGGCTGTTTTCAAACCATAGGCCCTTGCACACAGTTTTAGGACAATGCAAAACTTCTTTGATTCACCTTCCTGATTGTATTAAATTATAATATATAATAATTAAATTATATCCCTTGAATAAGACAGCACCACTTGTTACAGCATGTTTTGAACATTCTTCAACTAGGCAATGAAACAAAAGCTATGAATCAATAATGACAAAATTGCCCAATTCCGAATTCGGAACATTTCAACCACAAAAGGCCATACAAACTTCAGTCATTACACTACAATTACAATTCACCAGTATCAGTCAATGTGCTAAGCTTTCAGCCGGCCAAATGCTGTACTCTTTTTGCTGTTGCCAAATTATGGAATAATCTCCCTCCTTCACTCAGAGCTATCACCAATCTCACTGCCTTCAAAACATCCCTTAAACTTCATCTCTCCTCACATGGGATATGCACCTGCACCCCCATGACAACTTTACCCACCCTCTCAGAATCCTTATTCTTCCTCACTTATCAACTGGTCTATCTTCCCCTTCTCTCTATCATGCTAACTCCTTCTGCTGTCACTTTAGCTTGCACCATCATTACCTTAAGCCTTTTTGCCCCCTTCTTTTTACCCTTTAAGCTAATTTCTTCTATCTGCTAATAATTCTTAATTTTCACTGGTATCATCAATTTACTCAATGTTAGTGTCAAATTATACTATGTGGTCATAACTTAGATTTAATGTGCTACTAGTGTCTTATATACTCTGTATTGTTGTGCATAATCTTCTTTGTATGAAATTAAATGTGTAACTTTTCTCACCGGGCCTCCACTGAAAATGGGCTCATTTCAGGCCCAGTGGACTATCCTGGTAAACAAATGCAATAAATAAATATATGCACAATCTCCGGAGAAGTAAAAGTCATCTGAATAATTCTACATTAAAGAGATATGTAACTAATGAAGAGATTGCTGCTAGCAAACAACTTTATATTTCAGTGTTTCATCTACAAATTCAGTGTCTGCTGCCCTTGAAAAATAAATTGCCTATGTTACATTAAAAAAAGATAAAGTTGGTAATATTGTAATAGAGAATGGATGGCAAATTAAAAAAAAGCAGGTTCCTAGTTACTAGGCATCTCATCCAAAGGATGAGCACCCACCCCCTTAAAATGCAACACACTATCAACAATTGACTTCATATGGTGGGAGTAGAACTCACAGCCTTCTGCACTAAGATACAAGTATACTACCTGTTGTGCTACTAACACTGCTTTCAATTTTTATACCACAATAGTAACACCATTTGGTAAACAAAACAGTTGCACATTGTAAACAGACAGCATGAGTGGCAATAAACTTCTTTTCCCTTGAAGCTCACAATTCCTTGAAAATGTACCTGAAACTAAAGTCCTTGAAAAATGTACCAGAAACTCAGTTCCTTGAAAAATGTAGCTTGGTAGTTGGAGTAGAGGACAGGCTCTTGTTTCTTGTAGCTAAGGTGCAGAGCTTGACCTTAAGCAAATTACTAACCACCAGTTAACCCTATCTAGGTCTTGTTAGCCTCTTACATACATACACCTCAACCTCAACCTCTTAGTGCAAGAAATCTAGACAAAGCCTAAAATAAATTGGGATAGATTATAAATATTGCTCTTTTGAAATTAGAAAATTTTTATAATGATAGGCTTTGTGTTGGTATGCATTTTCTAAAGGATATGAACTTCAATCCTTTTTTATGAGGAACAGACAAAAATATGGGGCAAAAATCTGGACATTCTGCAAAAATCCTATTACACACACACACACACACACACACACACACACACACACACACACACACACCATACCTTTGTACTTCTTAGTGCAAGAAATCTGGAAAGCCTGTCATAATTGGGGGGGGGGGGGGCTTAAAGGCCCAAACTATGGACACATTTTAAATATTGCTCTTATAAACTCAGTTGCTAGAATAACAGGATTTGTGTTAGAATGCATTTTCTGAATGATACGAAATTTGAAACTCAAATGCATGTTAGTATTTAGTAACTTTAATCCTTAGATCACCCTGGTGATTTGTCAAAAAGAAAAACATTTTTTATGAGAAAGAGACCAAAACTATAAGGCAAAAATCTGTATATTCTGTGAAAACCTGTACAGTTGAGAGGTATGACACACATACACCCAACCTTCCTCTTATACCCCCTATACCTCCCAACCTCTTAGAGCAAGAAATCTTGACAAAGCCACAAATAATGGGGAACAAAGGCCCAAAAATAGGGACACCTTTGAAATATAGCTCTTACAAACTTAGAAAGTTGATATAACAACAAGTTTGCATTAGTAGGAATTTTCTGAAGGATATGAAGTCTAAAGCTCAATTGTCTGCCATTATATTCTGACTTCAGTCCTCAATGATTTGCCAGGGATTTGTCAGAAAAAAATGCAATTTTATGAGAAACAGACCAAAAATACGAGGCAAAAATCTTGACCTTCTGCAGAAATCTGGACAATTGAGAAGTATGACTCCCCTACCTCCCTCTTAAACACACATACACATAC
>NC_056732.1:98566583-98589083 GCF_019279795.1 Protopterus annectens
ATTATATCCCCTTATGAAACCACTTTTTGTTTCTAACCTTTTCATTATTGCAGTCTCTAACCTGCCAATGTTCTGCCTTTGTCTCCACTTTTATAGCTATTATTTCTTCTTCTGCCTCAGTTCCAGTCACCAATCCCTTCTTTCTTTCTTTCTTCCTAATTACTAATGTTGCCCTCTGTTATACTCTGTACTTCACCTTACTTCTGCATCACTCAACCCTTTCATATTTTTTTATTTCTGTCAGTAGAAGATGCTTTGCAGAAGAGATAAGGGAGATCTTCAAATGTGGAACCTCCAAATTCCTCCCACTCTTCTTTTTCCTTTGTTTCTTTATACTTAGTTTTATGCATTCATTCATTAATTCATTCATTATTTTACACCTGATTTGCCCTATTCAGGGTCACTGAGAAACCAGAACATGTTGAACACTCATTGTGTACAAGTCAGAGAACTAATTTTGGAAGGTATTCTAGTGTATTGTAAGATGCAGGAGTAAATATACCAGCACATCAAGCTCACTTACCTGTCGCAGTTCAAAGGTGTAACACTTTATCTATGGCATACATTTTGGATGGAAGAAGAAACTGAAGCACCTCTTGAAAATACAAAAAAGGGTGGACATGCAGATAATACACATAAGGAAACAGTGTCAGGAGCCACACCAGAGAACCATGCATAGTGAAGCAGCAGGTATAATCATTTCACTATTTTTCCACTCTCTTCCTTTTTATGTATTTATTAACTTTTTATCTGAAAATCTGGATACCTGGATTGATTTATACTTCAGCCACAACCCAGCATATGATTTGCTAAATAATATATGCTATTCTACTGATTTGTTGTCTTCTCATTTTGAATCACTGCAGGTTTGTTGTTGCTAATATGATGTTAGTTTATGAGCACCTCTAGTGTTTTATTTTTTTTTTGCTCTTTGCTTTCATGATAGAGCTTCCTGGAGCAGTGTTCCATTTTATCAATATTTGCTTTCTGGAAATCTAAACTTTTCATTTATGATTATTTTGAGTTTATAGTTGCTGCTCACTAACTGATGAGATTTCTATAGAAATTCTCTCCCTGTATGATGTTTTGAGATAAGCAGCAGCTATGCACTGAAACATTGGTTTGCTTAATTATCTGTTTGGTCAATCAGATTCGTCTAAATTGACTTTATAGATCTGTGCCATATTTGATCAGACCATATCCATGTGTGTAGTCTATTATCATGAGTCCCATAATACTTCTTCAGATCCTTTTCATTTAATTCTGTTCCTTTGAATCTTTCCTTGTTATAGAGTTTATAGAAGGGCATGCCTTGCCTTTTTTTTGTCCCCTCATTTCAGGATTTCTGATGCCCTCATAAATTGCACATTCTCATATAGTTGCATCCCAGATGTGCTTCTTTTTGTATCAGGTTTCTGTTGCTTACACAGGATAAAATAATTATTTTCCCATCAATGTAACTAGATCTTGCATTTTTTAAAACCGACAGTATAGGCATTGATACAAACTACCCTCCATTTTGTTCTCTTGCATTGTCCTTCGTTGCTTCATTCAAGTTGATGCTGTGTATGTTGCTCCAGTTAGCTTAAGTCTCTTGACATTATTGATTCCACTGCGGTTCATATTACTAACTACACTGATGTTTTGGGGGAGGCAATTGTATATTCTTGACACCTTATTTTCCTACATCCTCTCTCAGCTGGCTTAAATGATTACTTACAAAGCATTTTAATCTGTCACTGATGTTTATGGTCCTTCTTGGAGACAGATGTTGACCATCATGCAAGTATAGGTCTGCATCTCTCCAAGAAGATCACATCCTTTAGTGAAATGACAGTGCAGTGTCCAGAATGTGTTCTTCCGCCATATATTGATACCAATTATGCCATGTACTCTAAACTCACCTGTGTTGTAATCAAGCAGCAACTTTTAAAATATCACCATATATTCTAATTAAGGCCACTTGTCAGTTCTGAAGTGTTCTCCACTACAGCCCTTGTATTTTTTCCTGTCATGTCATTTGTCCTTTTTATTGGCAATATCATCCAACTTCCATACTAGGATAGCTTATTCAATCCAAAACCTTAAATACCAGTTTGAACTGTGAATGTCCTTAATCACCATATCCCATCCTTCCCTTAAATCAGAAATCCTAATACTGAATTCATTATTGAAAAGTTTTTTCCTTTTCCTTCATTGTCCCATGACACCCTCCTGCAAGTCATAGTTGTGGAGAATATCCTCATTCCTCTTAATCTTCACTGTTGCATCTCTACAAAGGAATCAGTCTGTGACAGGATAGAATAACAATGGTGGGGACAAAAGTCTGTTGGGAATTAATTATATCTGTAAACTTCTAGGATCATCTTTCCAGAACCATCATGGTATAACTGTTTTTCATTGTTGATAACTTCTGGGCAGTGTAGAGAGGTTCTGTAACCTCTGGGTTTGAGAAATGCCCTGCAAAACCATGATGAATTATGCATGGGGATTTGAAAACAGTCCCTGCAAATTGGCAGCGATGAAACCAGCAACCTTTCCCAAAAGATCAAAACTATAATGGCACTGTACTGCGTCACTTCCATCATTTCTTATTGTTTGCTCATTATTTGTTGACCTTTGCTTAGTTTTGCATTTGTATTTATTTTAATATATGAAGCTTTTTGCTTGATCATTTGTCAAAATTTCCCATCTCTCTCAGTAGTTTTCTTACTTGTAAAGATAACTGATGTACTGAAAAATGGGATCGAAGTAAATGCAAAAAAGGCAATATCTTCAAATTTGGCAGACAGACCCTCTCATGGAGTCAGGAACATTGCGACATGAGTTGACAATTTCATCTGTTTTGATTATCATTTGACAATTTTAGTCAGAAAAAACTTTCTAGGTAGTGCAGCTAATTGCTTAAGGTAAATTACCCAGATCTAAATAGATTATCATTTCCTTATATTCAACATTGGTTAGGCGAAGTGTTGAGTACAAAAGTCCCCCTCCCCTTGAGATGTATCTCACAAGGTATATAAAACAACTATAAAGACATCAGAGATTCATAACTATGAAGACCACAGGTTTGAAGATTCTAAGCTAAAAAAGAGTCTAGAAATGCTGTCCTATTATGCAGTATCTTATAAACTCCTAAAGGGAGATCTATGCCTTGACCTATTAAAATGGATTTTCTTTTACCATATGAATATTTTTTCTTTGCCTGGAAATAGACTTTTTTCTTGGGGGGGGGGGACTTTTGGGTTTTTCATGCACCCAGGTAGATTTTGGAAGTTAACAGGCACATTCGGTTTGAATGTTATAATTATCATCATCTTCCTCATCATCAAAATCAATCCCCTTTTTCCCCATTTTCTATATAGGGTTGGAGTATTGCATCAACTGTCCCCATCTGTATCAGCTCAGTGTCAGTTTCCTGCCATCATCATGCCTGACTATCACATGTCTTTTTTCCCATGATCCATCCATATTTTTGCTGGTTGCCCTTATTTCCACTGACATTCTTCCTGGCAGTTCAAAATCTCTCTCACCAGACTGTCTTCTGCTTTTCTGCATGTGTCTGAGTCCTTTGACCCTCTCTGCAATTGGAACTATTTGGGATTCTGTTCTGCTGTCCTCATTTCTTCAACTGTCCCATAATGTGCATTCTACCACCTTGTCAGGCACTTCATTTTCATCACCTCTAGCTTCCTCACCTGGTCTTCCTTTACTGCCTGGGTTTCTGTATCATACAGTACTACTTGTCATACCATTGATTTGTACACCTTACATTTTCAGCTTCTTTGGCAGCCTTCTGTCATGCACTACCACTGACACTCTCTGCCAGTTGGCTGCAGGTCCTATTAAAAACTCCAGCTTGCTATCCTGCTTTATTTAGCAGGTCCTGCAATTGCTGTCTGAATGTACTCTTCCTCACAGTCACAACCCTGCTGTGTGGCAAAGGCTGAGATTATGAATACTGCCCTATCCTTACATTGGAGTCTGATTGCCATGAGTCTGATAACATCCCTTACTGTCTTCTGAAGCATCTCCCTCACTACAATCAACACACCATTTCAAATCTGTCCGCCTCCTGAGTACTAGACTTTAGATCCAAAGCCAAGTGGCTTTGCTGCACTGCCCTTCCATCTTGTCTCCTGGATATAGAGGATGTCTGGCCTCCTGCTTACCATCATGTCATCCACTTCCAAACTCCATCCTGTCAGTGAACATGTACAGAGTGTAGCAATCCTTAGCTCCTATTTGGCAGGTCAACTGGGTATATGTCCAACATTTGCACAACAGAGCAATCAAAGGTAACCCAACCTGATCAACTGGACATTGTCCAGCCAGTAGCTTATTTCATCAACTCTGCTGAGCTTTATGGTGGGTACACACTGGACAATAGGAGTGCATTCACCCCTCCAACCATTACCATGGGTTCCTAGTGTAGATCAGAATAGCCCAGGTCTTCAACTCACTTATCACCAACAAATACATATGCCCATTTTTTTTTGGGGGGGGGGTCATATCACCTAGAGCCAAACCTATGCCTTGACTTCTGTGCTGTTAAAGACATTGTTGCCCTAGATCTATTGTATGACCACAAGTCTAATAGATTCACAAATACCAGTTGCAGGGACCTAAGTCTTTGTCAGCAGATAAAAAATGGAGTGGAGAGACAGATTCATCACTAAGTGCCTCCCCATCTTTGGAATAGACTGACCCTGCAGATTAAGGAGTGTGATGCACTATCATCATTCAAATGGTACTTGGATGACTGGATGGACCCACAAGGTTAACCCAGCACTGACTGGCCTAGACATACCAGAGAAAGGGGATATGGCATGAAGGTGGACACTGGCAAAAAATAAATGGTCATGAAACTCATTGCTTTGAAATTCCTATGATTCGTATGAAATCACAGCCACCAAAATGGAGAGCATGACCCTACTTGACTCATTTTTATAAAACAAGCTTCCCTTGCTGTTAGACATGCAGTGATGTTATCCTGTAGATCTACTTTGGAATTATCTTTATTAAAACACAATTCTCCTGCAGCTGAATATGAAGTTCCTGCTACCCTCTTACAGTGCAGCACAGTAACAGAAGACTGTTTCAAGGAGAGAGAGAGATAGAGGGAACAAGAGAAGGTAGACGGCTTGTGTAGCAGACAGTGCTAGTTTGATAGTACTCTTTGTTCTGTTCTATAAGACTACTAAAGGAACTCCTGCATCTTAAACTATTTGTCTGCTGCTTATTCTTTTTGGAAATATCTTAAATGAATGACTTAGTCCATTTCTTCACTTGCAGTACAAACATAACTAAATTGTTTGTGTATTTATTTATTTATTTATTTTATGTGATCTTTACTCTCCTACTTAGCTCTAGGGTGCTGTGTGTTCCTTGCGGTGGAGTAAATAGGGTTTGTAGCTGCCCAACCTGGTTTGCCAGTAGTAATGAGGACTTGCCGTGCCTGCTGAATAACAACGTTTTCCACATCATACTGTGGTCTCCCCATACTAAGGATCTGAATCTATCCTTCCCTCTGCAACAGTCCCCCGAAGGGAACAAATTAATACGTGAAACTGCCCAACCTGGTTTTCTAGTAGTAATGAGGACTTGCCCTGCCTGCTGAATAACAACTTTTTCCACATCATACTGCAGTCTCCCCATACTAAGGATCAGAACCTAAACTTCCCTCTGCAACAGTCCCCCAAGGGAACAAATTAATAAGTGAAACTGTCCAACCTGGTTTGCCATTAGTAATGAGGACTTGCCCTGCCTGCTGAATAACAACTTTTTCCACATCATACTGCGGTCTCCCCATACAAAGGATCAGAACCTAAACTTCCCTCTGCAACAGTCCCCCAAGGGAACAAATTAATAAGTGAAACTGCCCAACCTGGTTTGCCATTAGTAATGAGGACTTGCCCTGCCTACTGAATAACAACTTTTTCCACATCATACTGCGGTCTCCCATACTAAGGATCTGAACCTATCCTTCCCTCTGCAACAGTCCCCCCAAGGGAACAAATTAATAAGTGAAAGTATGTACTTTATACCACTGTCTGTAGACATATAGTGTGTTATATCCTAGGTTGTAAATTTACTCTCACCAGCCAGGACAGTCAGCAACCAATTCTATATGTTCCTATACCTTGTCTCCCTTTTCCTTCTTATACCACAGGTCATTGACTCTTATCCTATCCAACCTGAATATTAAACTTACTGCCCTCCATTCTTTCTTTCAATATACATTACCACTGCTATTCAGCCTTTTGTCCACTAGAGGGCAACAGTTTCCTTTAGACCTTCATTCTGGCTCTAAACTTAACTGACAGGCTCTATTCCCCTTTCTTCTTACATTCCTCACTGCCTATCCTCTCAGTATATTCTAGCTACTATCAAGGCTTTGTGTCATCTCACCCTCCCCACCTATACTTACCTTAGCTTACTGTTCCTCTGATTGTTCTCCCAGGGTGCACTCCTCTGTGGCTCATCCTGCTCCATTTGCCCTGCAGGCTCACTCTGCTCCCCTACCACGCCCCAAAATTCCACCCGCCCCCAGTGACCCAAAACTTATACACAAATTACCACACCCCTGTACATTAACACCAACCTCTAATTCCTCCCCTTAAAGTGCTATCACTCATCTCCCATTATCCATTACCTTACCACTCTATCTACAAGCATGCATGCATTCCATCTCTTATGCCTACACTAATGGCCCAAACGTACCACAAACCCTTACCTTTATTAATACTCCTAACTATACTAATTATACCCTATCTACTTACTCTCTATGAACACCATACATATCTAGGACTTCACACCCACAACAGGCAAACCCCTATTCCTACACTTAGCCTACCTCACAGTCTTAACAACTCTTCTTGCCCAGCAAAGTATTCATCAGCCAAGTTTCATAGACTCACTCACATCTCTCATTATAACCCAATAGCTAGAAAAAACAAGAACCTAATTTTTAAACTTCTACAACTCACCCAAAATGTACAGGTCCACTCCCTTTTAGATGGTGATATACACCCAAACCCTGGTCCCACCACAAGCACAGCTACACAGCCTGATACAACACCTCCTACTAACACACACATGCTTACCAAGCCCCCCAACTCTCTCCTGATAGCTCATCTTAACATTTGTAGCATCAATAATAAAGTTGTTCACCTGCATGCCCTTATAGATGTACATTCTTTTAACATCCTCTGTCTGAAACATGGCTTAATCCATCAATACAAGACAGTGTAGTTCTACCCCCTGGCTACAATATCCTGAGACTTGACCATAATACTAAGAAAGGTGGAGGCGTAGCCATACTTTATAAGAATGGATTACAAGTTACCGTGCTAGACCCCAAACCACCACTTTCCAACAATGCAGAGATTCTTCTAACTAAGATTCAGCTTAACAAATGTAAAGACATATATCTAATCTGTGTCTATCTTCCCCCAGGCAATAACACCAACACATTAGAGGCTATCCTCAGCTGGCTCTCAAGCAACTACCCCCAAGAAACCATTATACTTGGAGACTTTAACATAAACTGGAACTCCTGTCTATCTGAGCAGCCTTCTACTCATATCAACCTATATGGTTTTACCCAAATTATAACATCCCCTACACGTACTAATAAACTTAACAACAAAACAAGTACCCTTGACTGGATACTCACTAATACTCCCCAACAAAACTATAAAACAGGCACCCTCCCAGAGGACATAAGTGACCACTTGCTTACATATCTAATCAGATATAAAACTGAAGTCCCAAACTCAACCATCTGCAGAACTATCCGAACTAACAAAAATTTTAACCCTGCTTACTTTCAAACTGAACTAAGCACCTGTGACTGTTTACCCCTGAAACACCTCCCACTAGATGATTTGATTTTCTGTATTGCATATCTCAGATACTGTATTTATTTATTTATCTGTTTTTATTTAACTGGGTAGGTACACTGGTCCGCAGACCTGTTTCAGGCACAAACTGGGCCAAAAGGTCCTTGGCACAAAAATGTATTACAGAACTCAGCAGATACAAGGAGCATGTAGGTGCAACAAAAATAAGACTGCAGTTATTATTATTAACATGGTTAACATATGTTCAAAATAAACATTTGCAATAAACAGTAGTCAAAGTATGTACATTCAAAACGTAGGGCATTGTTCAGTAAGTAGCTGTATGTCCAGATAACAGTGAAATAAAATGTACAAAGATGGAGAGTGCATGCAAGCTTTAAATTATTATACTAATGTATCCTGTAGAACAGTTTACATGTTGGTTAATAGTAAACAAATTGTAGATTAAAACAAAAGAAAATGGAAAAAATCAAAAGAACAAAATGTTTACAGCAATTTCAAGTAGGTCCTATTGTTCTGCTCCAAATTCCAAATACACACAAACCAGACAAAATAATGATGCTGTTGTATGTGGGTAAGAAACATCCCTAGCTAGCTCTGCAGCATAGATGGGCAAAGTTCTCAGGGGCTGAACTACTAGCCTGGGTTGCTGGAGAAGCTCATGCATGGCAGGAGGGGAATGATGAGGCAAAATGCCTATTTACCTATCTCAGAAGGTGAAGGGGAGGGACATGTACTGCAACAATACCCAGTGGAACCTCTTGCTGAATCCTCATAAAGGGGCAAGAGCCAGTTAACATTGCAGATGGAGTATTGAGGAATACATCCTTCCATTACATAGCCACCTGGATACATCATTTGGCATGTGCATAGACATAGGGTATAGTCATCCAACATGCCAGCAGACCCCAGTATAATGGCCCCACCTTGCAGGCATGTCTCTCCTCTCTGTTAAGCAGATCCATCCAACAAAGGTTCGTGTTAGAGGATGTCCCAGCTGTTGTAACCCCAGGGAGCAAGTACAATAGGGAGTACTAATAGATCTGAATTCAGTGATGGCTGACCCTGCATTTCAGTCTAACTAAAGAGATAACCAGTGGCAAAAATATTAGAGTTGTATCCCAAAGATGTTAAGTATAAGAGAGAATGACAAGCCATAACCCTGCAAAATCTGTCATATATTTTAAGAACTAATGAAGTAATAACAACAATTACTGAAAATGTGCTTTCTCTAAATTAAGGTGAAGCAAAAATTTAGGAATATTTACTGACAAGTAAAACATTATACGTGTATTTGTGTATTCACATTTAGTAAGGGTTTTCCTCCAAGGAAAAATAACAGATCTTTAAAGCAACATCTTTACTTTCAAACTGTGAAATGGCAATAAGCAGAAGTTGGCAGTTGTGTTTTTGTCAATAGGATAATATTCAAAGAAATGAAATAGAGAATAAAAGTAGTCAGCAGAGTGACAGTTCTGTTAAATGAATTACACTGTTTTGCATCAAATATGCAGATCTACAGAGATAGTCATCATGTTATTCCGGATGTCATATGACAACACAGAGCATACACACTGGTGCTATGACATTTGCAATATGCTACAGTGAAGGTCTTAGTAACATAAATTATGTATGCTAATACAAATCAAAAATTGTACACATCAATGATTAATTCCAATATGCTAAAATGAGTCCCTAGTTTAAGCTGCACAGGAACAAAGATAGCTTCTAATAAAAAAAAAGAAAGGCTAGCAATGAATTATGCAATATTTATCTTAATGACTTCCCATGTGTTTTTAATCAGATATTCAGGCAATTGTTTTGATGCCTAATTCTAAAACAATCATTTATAACCTTCATATATAAAGTGAAACTATATTCTTTTGCATATGAGCATGAATTTTCTCAGTGGAACCTGATTTGACATACCCTGTCAATCGCATAAGAGGCCCTTCCTAGTTAGGGATCTCTGGTCTAGTACATGTATTGTTAGCCATGTCCCCATAGTATATAACTTTACTATTTGTCCTGACAGTATGTTAAGCATTCAGAACTCTAGAAAAGCACAACAGTATGATGCATTCCTTACATTTCAATTATTACTTTCCCTTCTTTTTTCATGTGTGCTACATGTAAGAGAAAACATTTTGGGACAGCTTCCTTAACAACTGCATGATAGGTAGCTCTTTGGCATTCATTAAGTGGGTGAACATGATATGCCGAGTTGCCAAACACTGATAAACAGAAGAATATGCTAATGGAAGCATAAAGAGCAAATTAACCAATGCAACATGGTGGAGCTATTCAGAAAGCTATAAAGCAATCATGTACACTCACTGTAGACTTTTGTCTTGTGCACCAAAACTCTTTGGAATACAGGCACAATTTCACCTAGAAAAAAAGTATGTTAGGGTTCGGTGCTGCTGCTGTTATTATGCTGTACATGCAACAGACTTTAAATCAGGGTGTTGCTGCTAGACATTAAACAAAAAGTAGAAAGGGTGTTTAGACCCTGTGTGGCTTATTATGGACTTCATGAAACAGAAATTGTTGATAGATGCAGAGTGTGCAGGGAAACACTGGAGGAAATATGCAAGCTCTGCCTCCCCAACCTCAAGCCACAGGGGAAATCAGGGAGAACTCATCTGAATGGAAACAAACGTATGCTTAGCATTATGTATACTAGTTTCTGGTACTCTCTAGAGACCCACAGATGATAGGTTAGAAGTATCACAGGCATCCCCTCTAGAATATTACTTCAGTTTTTAAATGCAGTGCTACTACATACAACAGAGCAGATCTGTTTCCCACAAATCCCATAAGAAAGAGCAAGACCCAGACAGGAATTCTGCGAAATAAGACACTTCCCTGAAGTTTTGGGAGCCATAGATTGCACACACATAGAAAAAAAGCTCAACATGGTTAACAGAGAAGGAGGTACATCAACAGAAAAGGTTTCCATAATGCTCACGGGATCATCTGCAATGTCTCTGCAGGTAACCCAGGCAGTTTCCTTGACTCACACATATGGCACACTTGTGAGCTGTACACCAGGTTTGTTAGGGTAATATTCCTCAAGGGCAAATAGTTGGGAATGCATGTTATGCACTGGAGCCCTGGTTCAGGACACCCATGAGAAACCCATACAACCGCACTGAATGAGGATACAATGAAGCCCACCTCAATCTAAGAATATCATAGAATGTGTGTTTGGATCGCTAAAATCAAGCTTCCATTGTCTAAATATATCAGGAGGTGCACTGTAGTACGTCCCAGGTACCTCTGCCATAATACTTACAGTCTGTGCCATGTTACATGCTATAATACTCAGAAAACAGCTTCAACAAGGACAGCAAGGGGTTGGATCATAGTTTCAAGGACCACAGGTCCAGCCAGCAGCAGCAGGTACAGATGAGGAGTCTGAGAGAGAGAACCACCAGCTGCAAATGGTGCTGGCAGATGGAGGCATGCACAATATGCTCTGGCTAAGAGACAGAGGAGAGCACACAGACTCACTACCTAGCTCAAAGCCTAACATCCCACCCACAAACAAATAGGAAAATTGATGCCTTTCAAACAGCACAACCTTTACTTAACCATGTAATGACTGTGTTTTAATAGCATCAGACAGGGACATCCCCTCAAGGACACAATTTGTACTTGCACTAATGACAAGGTGAGTGTGGAACTTGCAAAGGAAAAAAGTTAGAAAGTGATTACTCTCATATGGAAAGATGTATGTACCCCTAAGCAGAGCATTTGTCTGAGGTATATAGTTATGTCAGTAACTCTGCCCAATTCTTGTGATATTCACTTACATATTAAAAACAATATTGTGCATCAACCATTTCAATTCACCATCATCTATAAAAAAATGGAAGAGGTCAAACACAGCCTCATTTTTGCAACTATGCCAAGAAACAAGACTGTAGCACCTAATGCTTTCATTAATGTAATAGCAATATTAACTGAAATACAATGAGGTTCAACAATTATAGAAGCAAACATTTACAAATGAATATGAACAAGAAATCAACAACTTTTCTTCAGCAATGCATATTGATAAATGCAAGCTTGTGAATAAGAAAGCTTTAGCTATCTACTGTGTACATCAGACATATATGCAACCCTAAGTCACAAGGATATGTGCAAAGGGGAGGGCATGGTCATCATCATTTGCACATGGTGGGGGAGGGGTAGAAGGTTAAAGCTGGCATCAAAGAAGTGTGTGTGTGAGTAAGAAACACATTTATCTCTTAGAATATACAGTGTTCAGGGCCAGTAACAACAGACGTATAGAACTCAACAGTACTGTTTAGATAGTTTGCATGTGTGTGAAGTGGCAATGACAAGTAAGATAAGCACTGGGCTAGCACTACATGATGACATCTTGAACAGGTGTGAGCCACACATGATAGACTACTCGGTTCAGCATCATCACCCTTGACCATGAGAACCACCTCTGCCAGGAGTTGTACTGCTACTTCCATGGTCTTTGCTAGACTTTGGGGTCCAAAATGAATATGAGCATTGTCTGCTGGGTGAGCTCTCCTCAGTCCTATTTCCAGGACTATGACCCCATGTTCTAACATGTCTGTGTATGGACACTGCAATCATTGAGTAGTGGGATCTTGCATGGCCACATTTGCTAACACCAGAAGATGTAGCTGCTCTACAGCCACATGGATGCCCACATTCCCCCAACAGACACTCCATCAAATACACTGCCCAATCCAATGTGCCATTCATTCTACCTAAGAATTTTTCCACATGGTTCAGGGAGTCACTCATGTCAGGATGTATGACATTTAGTAGTCACGCTGTTTCTTCCGACTCCCTGGTGGAACAAGCCTGTCCCTCCACTACAGCCCTACACATACATCTGGTGGCATCTAATGACACAACAGCATCAGGAAGAGTGTGGGCAGCAGGCTTCTCTGAGTACCTCTATCACTCCTCCTGTGTGGCACCACACCATCACAATGGGTACTGGGATAAGTTCTGCATCTGGAGTAAACACACTAGCCTGATCAATTGTGTCACCCTCAACCTGTCCTATATCAGAGATCTCTGCATATTGGAATGCATAGGCATGTTGACTGAGTCTGAATTAATCACAGGAGATGAGGGACCCACAACCTCAGCATGACTGACCTTCTGAATCCCCAGACTGTGCCTCTTCATCGTCACCATTATTATCAGAGGCTATCGATACTCCGACATCAAGTGGTAGGAGTTCCACAGTGCCACTCTCAGGACCATCTATGATAACAAGTAATAAACACAACAAACAGAAAAAGGGAGAATAAAATTGATCACATATTTTCTTTATTGAAAGGTATTCTAAGTTTAACAGATGATAATGTAACAAAACCTTTACTCTTATATAAACCTAACTCTACCTTATATACAGTAGTAATGATAATCAAATGTGTACTTCCATGTGTGGGTGAGCTGGCAGCCTGCAATCCAGAAATGCCTGTATATGGAAATGGAAAGGAAAGAAGTCAGCTAAGTATCATAGTGCAAAAAAAGTTCTCATACAAAAGTGTAGTAAACAGTGGGATTCCCCCACCCCCAAAACAGCCTCCAGTATTTCTGTATGACTGTAGTCTGACTCACAGTTATCACTGTTTCTCTCTCTCTCTCAGTATATATAAATATATATATATATATATATATATATATATATATATATATATATATATATATATATATATATATATCAAACATCTAAGATATACTCATATAAAGAAATAACAATAATAGTTGTATTTTGCATACAGGAAGGTCTGCTTGTGACACTCTGGGTCTGTCATCCACATCTGCACTGATGTCATGGAATCTGGTGGAACCTTCTGCCTAGCAGGACCACCCCCTGTAGCCATCTGTTCCCAAGTAATTGCAGCTGCTCTATGGCAGGCAGAGGTTATCATGTCACCTTGGTGTTATATCTGGGAGTAGGTTCTCCCATGCCCTTTGACAGCATTATTGTCATCAACCACCTGCTGCCATATCCTATCTCAGTCACATTGGTCACCTCTACGTCTCCCTAACAGAAAAGTTCCTTGGTGGTATAAGGCTTGGATAATGAGCACATTTTCTCCATCACTGTATGGTGGCTGACATGAAACAGAAAAATGGTACACAAAATTACATATGTAATACACAGACAGGATGGCTATGAGCTCATGTATGTGTGACAGCATACATCCAACGTACACAAATAATTTAAAAGTGAATTAATCCATATGACTGCACACAAGTTAGGACAACCCCCTAAAAACAGATTTTTTAAACTTAAATATGAACACTCATCTATAATACTTCTGTAATGGGGAGAACATGGGTTTAACTGTGTAATACACTGCAGCATTAACAAAAACAATTACAAATGTAGCGGTAGAAATGTAAGCCAGAACTATTATAACTGCCATCTCTACTGCTGTGGAGGTCAGTTAGGTAGAAATTCACAAACTGAACACATTTTTCTTTTTCTGCCAATACAGGTAAAATACCCGACCTTCCTTTAAAGTTACAATACACTCATCTGGAATAAATGTGTAAACATCAAATTTAATACACACTAAAAATAGGAAATGTAGCACTCTTCAACATACTTTTTGTAATGCACACATGGCTATGCCAAATAAAGGAATAAAAAAACATTCAAGTAAAAAAACTGCTTTTCAGAGCTCAGTGCAATTTATCTTTTAATGTCAACCTAAACTCATTATGTAAGAAATAGCATCATGCCTTGACAATACAGCAGTGTGGAAAATAGATAATTGCCAAAAGGTTTGATGTTTTAGCAGTTTCACGCTCTCTGGATCAAAATAGTCTCCCCAGTATGATACAAGAGCACTAGCTACATGATTACCTTTATATAGTGCAGAGTTAGCCATGTGAGCACTGTGAGTATGCAAATGAGGTGTTAAATTATTAGCATTCCTGAAACTATAATCTTCATTAAGTGTAGGGAATGTAAACACAGTGCAAGGACCTGCATGTGTACATGCACATGCCCTAGCAATGCAAGAACAGGCATTGAGAAATGTTGGCTGTTAATGGCTTGCAGGTGTCTATAATTAATTTGACTGTGGGAACAATCAGCTTCCACTGAAAGGAGGACAGCAATAGTCTTAAAATTCTAATGCTGGCTTTAATGACTGCAGTTACTATCCCTTAGTAAGAAATGTTAACATTCAAGGGAGTACTTTAAGCATGCGTAAAAACATATGGCAATAACACAGATTGACTTGCTATTAAGAAAGCATCGATAAGGGAATGAGGCATCATACAGAAAGAAAGGTATACACCTGCAGTGTTTGCAGTCTTTGCAGTCTTTAATATTGTGTGAGTAAATGGGTATCCTAAATGTTTGCAATACTCCAATCATCCAGACATTTACTGTCAAATAAGAAAGGACAACCTTCATAATTTGTTTCTGTTGCACGTTCAACATGACTTGATACAATGTCACTTTATCATTACATCTAAATTATTTTTCTCCTTTCTAACATATGTCTTTGACTATGGAAACTATGGGAAATACTTAAGTGATTGTTCTCCATAACCTTGTTTGAGGGTTCAAATCCATACATGTCCCTGTTGCAAGATAACAAAGTTGCTTAAACATGTGAAATGTACAAGTAAAGTATTTGTCTCCTTTTTTTGTCCTTTTTCTTTGTATCATTTGCATGGCACTTGGCGTTGTGCTCTGTTGACTGGCAGCTGTCAAGAGCATTGAATTGTATTTCACTGCCCAAGGTGAAAACTCACACATGCTATTTGGGCTACCATCAATAGCACAATGAAGACTGGCATTATTGCAATTTCCTCAGCAGTTTGAACGGTACTGAGTGAAGAAATTCAGGATGTCACACTGTGGCATAATGTGTAAAGGTATTGAGGTTAGGGAAAGATTACAGGTGTTGCAGGGATTGAAACCTGATCTCATATCATTTTAGTGAGGGAGTTCACACTATATCTTAACAATCATTTCATTTTAGTGAGGTAGTTCACACTATATCTTAACAATCATTTCATTTTAGTGAGGGAGCTCACACTATATCTTGGCACACATTTTGTTTATGAATGTGTTGATGTGAGAAACTCAAGTAAGGTCAGTAGTGATTAAAACTGACAGAAACATAAGTAATTTGAAATGACATAAATATCAATTGTGTGTGCTGAGTGAACAATACAAGCATTTTTTGCTGTTCGCTGTGCCCTTCACCATTCCCATGGCATCAGTAGTACCGATGTGGCAATGAGATCTGAGATGACCGAATGCACTATTACCTCTGGTCATTACTCATATACAGTGTGATTCATTTCATGTGCCTTCACGTTGTTATTCCCAAAAGGCTATTTTGAATGTCTCTGATAAATACTGCCCTCTGCATTTGCATGCTACCTGGTAGCATGAAATTAATTTTCACACCTTAAGAAAAAAGTGAAAATTTTAGTTTAGGCTGCCTTATGCAGCACAAACCAGCTAGGCAGCATTTCACAGCTGTCAGCACTCTGGATAGTACTCAGGGAAGAAAATATACCTAACAGGCAACTTTCTCTGTGACGCAAAATGTTAAGTGTCATGAGCTTAGAGAAAAAGGACATGAGATGCATGGTTTGAATCCACTTAAATGATAATTTTACAGAGTGTGGTCTGAATACATATTTAATCACATTTTAATACCCATTGTTATGGCAAATAAAATTGAATGCCACAAGATTACCAGGGCTTAATGATGCCATCAGTATTAATAGTGCTCTTAAGCTACGTAGGGCCAAATTATAGTTAATTTTTAAAATTGCAATTACAAAAAATGTTTAGGTTTAGATTTTCATAATTTTAACAAAATCAACAGTTCTTAGTAGTTTTTACTAATTTTAGGTAGACATATTGTATCAAATGATGTTTTGTATGTATTATTTGTATGTATCCAATAAGGTAACATAGTCCATTTTTGAAGTTGTAGTAGATTTTAATAAAATGTCAGGAGCATGATTTTTATGCACAACACTTATTTATAAGCATATATATTTATTAATAATATTTAGACTAAGAATGTTTTATCAATTTTATCTATAAATATGTAAACATTATTTAAATTAATATATATTTATTAGTTTTTAATATTGAATATTTAATATAACATTATCTAATACACTTAATATATTAAATTTATTTTTACATATGTGGGACCCTGTAAATGAAAATGATTTTTGCTTTTGCTTTAGTATTTTGTTTTTTTGTTTTTTTGTTTCTGCTTTTGTTTTTGCTTTTACTTACAGCATGTACCTTTAAATATCAAGATATCTTCTTAAACAATGGGAATAGCTCAATTAATTAATTATACAATTTAATTATTGGAATAGCATATGTATATAATGAATGCACATTCCCTGTTGTTTCGTCTTGATAAAGCCTGGGAGAGCCCAGGCGAAAGCGCTTGACTGGATTGTTAGTTTCTAAATCTTTTTCATCTGTGAGCAGCTATTTTTGTGGATTTTACACTTCAAATAAAATAAAAGTACTGGCAAGATATCCGGATCCTGGTGATTTCTTCGGTCGTGAGCTGTTGGTTTTTGTGCTGCATCTGCTTTTGGTTTTAAAGATTTTGTGGTCTGAATACATATTTAATCACATTTTAATACCCATTGTCTTATTGTTTAAAAAGTAACTACTGACACTGCTGTTAACAATGTGAACTTTTGTCTGCCCACTTTCACATTATTTGTCAATAACTACAAGTCTGATAATGTGATTGAGTATATTATGTCTGATGTTGCAAGAAGATATGAAAATGATGACTGTTTCACTTGAATGCACTTATTAATATGGTCACTGCTATGTATACTCATTCACTGCATTTCACTTACTTTCTGCTTTTTTTCTCTATAATATATTTATTTTCTAATGTCTTTTCCATTTGCTTTCCACTCAGCAGCATGCAGATGTGCCTTCCTGCCTAAAGAAAAACATTAGTTTAGGCTGCTTCATGTAGAGCAACTAAGTCTGGTGTCATTGTGCAGCTCTCCACAACACGGATAGTACGTACTTCAGAGATTTACCTGACATATGTCAAATTCTGGGCTATAAGGTATAACTGAAGTGAAGTAAGAGAAATAAGACACATGAAACATTGTTCAAATCTTCTTTAGAGATCCCATTGCAATTATTCACAAGACATAATATTTTATTTTTTTGTCATTTTAATTTGCATTTGCTGTCCACTTGGCAGCACTTAAACACGATTCCCTACGTAAGGAAAAAGTGAACATTTTAGTTTAGGCTGCCTTAGGTACAGCAAACATCCCTGGCAACATTGCACTTTTCAACGCACTCTGGATAGTGCTGAGATGTGAAATTCCACATGTCACATATGTATCTCAGTTGCACATGGTGTAGCTCATGTCAATTGAGAGAAATAAGGCACATGAAGCTTTCTTAGAATCCTTTTTAGAAATCCCATCACAATTATTCGCAATATGTAATATTTTATTTATTTATTTTGTCATTTCAATTTACATTTGCTCTCCACTTGGCAATGTGCAAACATAGTTCTCTATCTAAGAAAAAAGTGAAAAAATTAGTTTAGGCTGCCTTAGGTAGCGCAAATATACCTGGCAATGGTATACTTTCGCCAGCACTCTATACAGTACTGAGAGGAGAAATTCCATCAGTCACATACCTATCTCTGTGGAAAAAGGTATAAGTGCTGAGACTTTAGATAAAGAGCACAACTGAATAAGTGTTGTACTCCAACTGCAAGATACGTTTACAAAGAGTATAAGAAGCTCATTTCTCCCAAAAGTTTGATTAGGACTGTAACACTAAAGACAGATTATAATGTTAAACCTGTTTCCTGTAAGCAATGTATCAGTAATCCTTACATAATTACATTTTTTCATTTCACATATATCATTAATATTTCACATATAGCCTTACATTAATACATAGCTAATTTATTATATATATGATAACATTTAATATAATGTTCACTTGCATATGTATGCTGGGCAGAATATTTTTGTTATAATCATCATGACCCATCAGACATTCCAACTATGTGTTTATAATAGTTATGTCTTGTGAAGTATGTATGTAACATAAACTAACCTGTATTAATCAGCATATTGAACTGTATCTAGCTGAATATATTTACAAACAGAACTTTTACATAGAAATGCATTTGCAGAACTAATTAAAACCACACACTTACAGGCCTCTCTGAAGTGCATCTCTAGTCATTCTGAAATGAGTATATGTCTAATTTCCATACTGCAAAAGGTGGTTGCCCTATGGCAATGCCAGTTAATAGGGTAAGTTTCAGTTTTTACTTGCTTTATCCTATGGGTTTGATTTCCAGTTGGTACAATAGCATTTTAACACCATGCAAGCCCCAACATCATAAAATTGTCACAATTTATCCTCTTTCTCCTTCCAAAGTGCAATGATTAAAAGCTAAGCCATTAAGCATTCCATCGTTGAACATTGGAACTTGTATGAATAGGTTGAACATCACACATGGCAAAGCTCAATTCCATGTTTCACACTTTTACTGCTATGTGATGTAAGTAGTGCCAGTGTGTCTGCCAAGGAGTACATCAGTTTTCAAATGCCCAAATGCAATTGCCAAGACTCTGTGTCTTTGCACAATGCCAGTAACATGCAAGATCAGCATTGGACACCATTTCAGACATATTTTGTTAGCCTGAATTTTGCAGGCATAACTGGAGAGGGAGAGAATGGTGATAAATTTAGAGCAGAAAGGTGGGGTGTTGAGGAGTGCAGTATATTGTTGGCACTCCTTGTGAAGTGCTACAGCTATAGGCTGCTACAGGGGCATTATACCTGGTCTCAGTATAAGGCTGAGGCTTGGAAAACCATAGCCAACGCTGTCCCTAGTGCAACAGACATCCCACTCACTGTGAAAATTCTGTCACCACTATAGTGACATTAAGAACCACAAGCAGGACTTCCTATGACAATGGCAGGTTGAATCTAGGACTGCAATCACCCCGCCACACACAGCTGTGTAAGTATATTGACCCATAATCTGTCTATAATATGGAATTAATGATCTAGCCAGCCAACACAGGCACTCATTATGCTTTCATATATACTTCTTTTTATAGTGTAAAGCTGCAGAGGAAATAGCTGCAAGCAGCAAGATGCACCAGGAGAGTTTAACTCGCCTCAGAAAGGCAAAGGGGTAAAAATGACTCAGGCACAAATTCAAGACAGTGCTTTCTTTTATTCCCTTAAGCAGTAGCATCTTAAAAAGGGACTCCACAACCTTCATATCAAGCATGCATGCTTTCCCCAAATAATTCTTGCTACTTGCATGGGGCAATGAAAACACCAGTTTAACTGTGAGTGGATTCAGTATCCAGAAGCAGCAATTACTTGTTATTACTAGATAAGTATTTGTAAAATATTAATAGCAATAATATGTTAGTAAGAATTTAATTAAGGTAATCCCTATTATTGAATTAGAATGCATATTTCCCATCTGCAAAGGGAAATAAAGGCTGCTGTTTCTTATATTATAGCAGCGAGATTTGTTTATTTTATGAAGCATAAAAATCTTTCCATCATATATGGATGTGGCAAAGGTGTACAATTGTAAATTATCATAATCATTTATGTATTGCCAAACCAAGTTTATTGAAAAAAATACAGTATTGTGACATGCAGTGTATATAATTATCTCTTTTGTTGTCTCCCCCACCCTTTCAGTTTCTTTTTATTATTTTTTTCAGAATGAGAAACAATGTATTAGCAATTTGCTGTTTGCATACCTTGCTGCTAAAAATGTAATGATCAGCAAGACAAAGAGGTACACCAACCACCGTGGCTTGGCCTGCCATACCTCCAGAGTTGACAGCACAGATACCCAGCACTTCAGGGTCACAACCTGTCAGTGTGGGCTCCACAATCTCTGCCCTAAATACTCCAAATGCTTCAGGAGCTCTGCTTTGGCTGCTGGTGCAGTGGTTCTGTCACAGAGCAATAGTAATGGAAGTGGTGATTTTGTAACCTGGCAGGAGCTAATGGGGCTGGTGGAAGATTTACCTTGGTGCACATATTGGCCAGGTTGAAAACGTCCTGCATCACATTGCAAAGATGATGCTATGTCCAGCACTGACCCAGGGAGCTTCTGCAGGTGACAGAGATGACAGTTCTGAGGGTGAGGACTAGATCCTCATTGTTTTTAAGCTGGAAGTGGATGCACCTCTAATGGCCCTACCTATCCACAGTCATGGTGTCCCCCAACCTTTTGTCTCCATCACCATCCCTGTTTGTCTTGTATGCCCTGTATATCTGCACATGTTTCCTATCCTGCCCAACCTACCTGACCCTGTCATTCCTAAGCACCCTTCCTAACATCCCTCTCTCCAAAAAAACAAAACAAAAATGCGTGCCTATCCCACAAAACAAATTATGCTCCAAACATAGCTCTCTACTTCGCCTATGTTCATCTTGACATAATTGATTTGGTCCAATTGACCATACGACATTATTCTGTTGTTGGCACCCATCACTGGTATGGTGACTCTGCAAAATAATGAAACTGTGCGTACAATTGTGCATTTACATTGTGAAGAAGTGGATAGCTATTGTGCTCTCCCATGACCATCCGGCAAATTCCTGTATTCTTTTCCCTGTGTCCTACCCTCTGCTTGCCAAACCCATTTTCATAACTGTCCTTTCCACCACTTTTTACACATTTAATCTGGTCAAAATATATATTCACACACAACACACATGGTGAGAAATGGCCCATGGCAAGCCTTCACTTTATGTTTTCAGCATTTTCACAGAGTTGGGCATAGCACAGCAATGCTGGGTGACAATGAACAATGTTTAACTTCTTATTGCAAAAGATGAAGATTATGATTTCCATTTAATCTACAGTAGTCCGGTTACATTCATGCAAATGTGCTTAAATGTGCAGTGCTAAGGGAATACAGAATGAAGGCAGTACTATGGAACAGTTCTTAGGCTGCCAGATATATTAAAGGAAGAGTTCCTATGCAGCATATTGAGATAATTAGCCTATCTGTAGCCTGATGCTTTGGCAAAGTGTCATGGGTTTGAATACAGCTGTAGGTCAATTTATTATTTCATATTTCTATCAAATATTTAACTGGAAATGTCTGTATTTCTCTCCATATAAAATATTTTATTAACATAACATTGGAATAGTGAAGCAATACATCATTTTCAAAAAAACATTGTAGCACCAACAGGGAAACTTATTAAGCCAACCTTATCCTGGTTATATATTCATGTTTATTGAACTCTCCTAACTCCTATTTGCACCAATAGCAAGCACCTCATTGTTCAGAGCATGACAGATTAATCATAATTTAATAAGTAAGACTAAAACATTATACAGATGTTTCTACATGTCCCACAAACATACTGTTGCTACATCTTTCTGTATGTCTATCTCCCTGTTTGCCCCTTCTGCTTCAGTAAGTTGTCACTATGCTTCAATTGTGTTATTTTTATGTTGTGACATTGAAATTCCTTTGTGGCATGATGAGCTAATGTTCGAATGTGTAGAAAGCTTTTGAATAATTTCAAGAGTTCTAATCTAGCCACTAGCTAAATGTT
>NC_056732.1:98594083-98606583 GCF_019279795.1 Protopterus annectens
TTGAAAATAACATGATGCAAATGTTTCTTATGTTATTCATTGCTCACATGCATGACCTATTCAAAATATAATTATGCTCTGTTTTGCATGTCTTCATTACTGCAGTTTTTTTCATCACACTATACAGCCTAATGGCAGATGAGGGATTCCATAAACGTTTCTTACTGTATGGCATACTGCCACACTAGCAGAAACTGTGCTTGATCTTCTGTTACAACTCTTTCTATTGTATTGTTAGTGTTGAAGCTATTATGGTACTGATCCCTGTAATTCCATGTCAGAATGCCCAGTATAACAATGTTGAAGATGTTTGCTAATCACCAATGGAAAACTGAACTCATGACATGTCATACGATCAGTGTTGTCATTTATCACGTATGCATGTTGTGTGTATTAGATTGTCATTTAGCATTTAAATAACTCTGCAACACTTGCTTGTCTATTACATTTGTAGGTGATAAACCCCTTTCCTGTAGGTGCCGTGAAGCCAGAGGTGATGCCAGACTAAAAGTGAATGTTTGTGAAATGTGCTTATGCTTGGTTGAAGCAAGCAAAATGCATTTCTCTTTGTATGTTGTTTTCCTCTTCTGTTTCTGGCATGTTGATTTACAATGCATATGTTACCTAGTAAACACTTCTTTTTGTACAGATGTTAAAGAACAGAGTGATGGGCTAGTTCACAGACAAGATGGCACCTTCTCCAAAGGTACAGAAGAGGATGAAACAGCATTGTAATGCAATAGTCACCAAAACTTTTTAAGACCCATTTGGGCTGCAATTAAGAAGAAAGTGATGTAAAGGTACTGGAATAGATTCTTACTGTTGTGATGGGTTTGGGGCTAGCTGGTTTATGACCAGTCTCTGTAGCAGCAATGAGGTCATACAAGGACTTTGCTATATAATTGTGACTTAACGAATTGTTGAGAGACAAATGTGGACTTGCTGTGAGAACATCCTATTTGTGAAAATTAGCTCATCATTTTACGGTACAGTATAGCTGGAATTAGATTTTTCCATATGCAATCTATCTCTGTTTATTGTACTTTAATTTTCTTTGTGTGTCAACTTATGTATATTTTATTTGGTATTTATGATATTTTCTTTATTATCTAAATAAATAAACCTCACGAAAGGAGGAAAAAAAACACACTAGACACCAAATCAAAAAGTAAAAGTTAGCGCTTTCGTTTACTACATTAAGCAAACTTCATCAGACAATACAAATAACAAATATGCTCATATTTAAGCATAAAACACTTAATTAGTATGACATCATTTCCTTCAAAGGCCAAACCTCCTATTAAAGAACCAACCTTAAAAAACTTCAAAAAGACATATTATAAAACGCTTATAAAACAGTAATACATGCCATAACAAATGCAAAAAATACATATATGTATATATAAATATCAAAAAAATAATAAAAATAATAATAATACTAAATGAAAATCATCTCATTAAAGCCTTCAATTTTAGAATACTTTTAATGGATACAGAATCATTCAAGCCAGGGGTAGAAAGGGCATTTTGCCAAATTAATTCCCTTTCTTCAATTTTTAAATCCATGGGTCCCCCCCTCAAATTCTCATAATTCTTTTCAATACCTAAAAATCTAAATTCATGTTCGGGGAAAGTGTTAATATGTCTAGCCAATGCGTTGTTGAAATTTGATTTATCTATCGCATAAATGTGCTCATAAATCCTGTTCTTCAATGGCCTCTTGGTTTTACCCACATAAAAAGCTGGGCATTTTGAGCACATGGCTAGATACACTAATCCCTTGGTGTTACAATTAAATTTATCCTTAATGTCGTAAATTTTCCTTCTAATGGTGAATTTACTACCCACTTGAATATAATGACACCAACGACAAGCCTGACATTTGAACATACCCCGGTGAGGTCCATGACATCTCACATGGGATTCCTCAATCATGTTTTTCAAATTTAAGCCCCTTCTAAAAACTATTTTAGGGCCATCTCCTACCTGCTGTCTAATGTTAGTATCATCAGATAAGAAACTCCAATTTTTAGTCAAAATTGATCTTAAGATATGGGTGCCACTAGAAAAGGTGGTAATAAAACTCAAAAATACTTCATTCTTATCAAGAGATTTTTTTGAAATTGTGGAATCACCTATTCTTTCCTCATCAATCCCAATAAAGGTTTCTTCCATTGGGATATAAGGGATTTCAGGTGTAATGTTAACTTGGGGTCTAATATTATGGGTGTCATTACTCAATAAGGGTGTAAAATGCCCATTAAGTCTTTTGTCAGAAACTTCTATAATCAAATCATTCACTAGTTTATTAGGATAACCTCGTCCCAAAAACAAACTTTTTAGAAAAAGACACTCTTCATGGAAGTCAGAATCAAGTGACACCATCCTTGCAGCTCACACAAGTTGTCCCTTGACTACTCCCTTTTTCTGAAAATGGGGGTGACAACTTGAAAAGTGTAAGTAAGAGTTAGAATAGGTAGATTTCCTAAATATTTTAGAGTTGAAAGAAAAAGTTTTTCGGTTCTTACTTAAATCCACATCTAAAAAGGAAACCCTATCCGTACTAAACTCCCATGTGAATTCCAAAAAGTCAGTGAAGTTACCTATATGTTTAACAAAGGCTTCAGCTGATGCTAAATCACCACGCCATAGAATGAACATATCATCCAGATAGTGGGTGTACCATACTGCTCGCTCACAGAATAGCTTATCCAGGAAAAGATAATTAGTTTCCCAGAAAGCCATCACTGTGTGGATTTAAAAATTGAAGAAAGGGAATTAATTTGGCAACTTAGGTTAAATGCCCTTTCTACCCCTGGCTTGAATGATTCTGTATCCATTAAAAGTATTCTAAAATTGAAGGCTTTAATGAGATGATTTTCATTTAGTATTATTATTATTTTTATTATTTTTTTGATATTTATATATACATATATGTATTTTTTGAATTTGTTATGGCATGTATTACTGTTTTATAAGCGTTTTATAATATGTCTTTTTGAAGTTTTTTAAGGTTGGTTCTTTAATAGGAGGTTTGGCCTTTGAAGGAAATGATGTCATACTAATTAAGTGTTTTATGCTTAAATATGAGCATATTTGTTATTTGTATTGTCTGATGAAGTTTGCTTAATGTAGTAAACGAAAGCGCTAACTTTTACTTTTTGATTTGGTGTCTAGTGTGTTTTTTTTTCCTCCTTTCGTGAGATTTATTAGTTTTTGTGGTTTTTACCCAGTTTGTTTTTTTTTTATTATCTAAATAAAACCCATTTTACTTATCTTAAAGTTATTGTGCCTGGTATTTATTTATTATGAGTATTTATGCACTGTTGTTTAATTGAGAAGAGGCTAACCATTTACACTGAGGAATAACAAATTGAAAGGGCCATGTCTTTGAGACTGCATTGGCCAACTACATGTAAAAGAGATCTCAAGTGGCACAATCAGAGCATACAGGTAAGTGGAAGTCTCTGACTTTCTTCAGAGTGATGACAGTACTACCAGGCCCAGGAAGAAAGCTGTGTGGAATTGGAGGATTCAACAGCCTTCCCTGGAAATTGTGATTATGTGTGCATATGTGAACAATAATTCTTTGAGTGAAAGGCAGCTACTGTGAATAAAGGGGCACTGGGAGACATTGGTTCATGGAGAGAGTAGTGTAGCTCTGAACAGTATACTGTCTGATTTGGGTGTGGAGGTTAGAAACCCAGGACAATAGCACACAAACCCTCCAGGCTCTTAATGCCAAGGTTGTGTTTTCTGGATTATTCATTGAAACATACTGGGTGACAGCATCTACTTCACATTTAGTGTCATTGGTTGCCACAAGATTGTCACAGGTGCCACTGTCATTTCATTGCAAAAATATGCCATTTGTGATGCACCTGACATTACAGCTGTAAGGTATATTTGTTATTGTGGAACGTGTGCAGACAGGGAGGTAACCATTCACATTTTATTTATTTATTTATTTATTGTTTGTATTTTTGGAATATTTGGGTTATAATGTGTATATGTATTTTTAAAGAAGTCAAAATAAGAGGTGTTATAAAAATTTGATGTGATAAGAAGTGTAGATATTTGTATGATGGGTGCAGGAATTCTTTTGTAAGAATTTAAGCAGCTGAAGTGTATATTTGAGGGTAGGATGTGATGTGTGCCAGTATCGACAGTGTTGTGAGTAGTAGAAAGTGACAAATGTCATGATTATGGTTTTAAGCTAGAAGAAGAGTCAAAAGAAAAGAGTATAATGGACTGAGGGTGGGGAACAGAGAAGAAACTCCAAATATTCAAGTTTTAAGATGTTCTATTAGAGGGAGTCACTTATCGAGTAAAAGTGTATAAAAAAAGTCATAATGGTCATGTAACTGAGGTTAAAAATGTTTTGATGGAGGTACGGGTGAGCATAAAAGTAGATAGTGTGGAGGTGGTTGGGAATTGAGGTAGGGTAGGTGAGCAGAGTTGGGCTACAACAAATACAGCAAGATTGAGAGTCTAAGAAACAGTTTGTTAGTAGGGTATTACTGATAAGGATGTTTTTATTTCTGTTTTAAAGTAAATTAAAATGTATGTTCTGAAAATCAGAGCATTTTAAAAATGTCCAGCTAAGAGAAGATACTATTGTGGAAAGCATGGTATTGAGTTTGTAGCTTTATCTGTAGTGGATGTAAGGGAAATGCACTGTAGAAAAATTATAAAACACAAACATGAGTTGTACACTTTGGAGTGAAGATATTTACCTGAGTAGCATAATATACAGTAGAAGAAATAAACAAAGGCATTGCAGAAGAACAGGGTAACAGAAACAATCATACTCAACTAGGTAAAACAAAAGCTCCTGTTAACAACTATTAAACATATCTCTACTTGGTATGTGTCGTCGCTATGTTAGTAAGAAGCTAACTTTTATTCAACATTCCATGTATCATGAGCAAAAAGACTGTGGGACATATTTAATAAAACCTACACAGTCTGCTAAGACCATCTGCATGTTGTGGCAAAACTCGCACACAACAGCGTGCCATTTTGGATTCAGTAAGTCGCTGTATACAGTGTATAGAGCTGTGTAAACATGGTTAAACACCATATTATGCTAGGTACATCATAGGCAGCTGAATTCTGTGCTAATCAACTAATCCAGGATTGGATGAGATATTCAATAAGCTATAAAGCAACCATGCAGACTCAGTGCTTGTTTTTCCTGTGAATTACAAAACCTATTGAACACAGCCATGGAAACTTCTGTAGAGAGAAACTATGTTAGCAGCTGCTGTTACTTTAATTCATGTCCATGTGCAACAGGCTTTAGTCTATGCTGTTGCTGCTGCTAACAGGCCATGCCAAGAAATAGAAGGATTTTAAACCCCATTTAACTTTTCACAATCTGCATGAGGTGGAAATTGCAGAACACTACACAGTGGATAAAGACACACTACAGGAACTCTGCAAACTCTGTCATCCTCATTTCAGACCAAGGGCAAATGTAGGGGAACCAATACTTTTGGAAACAAAGGTATGTGTAGCACTTAGAATTTTAGCTACAGGAACCTTTCAGAGACCAAAAGGAGACATGTTGGAGATGTTACAGGCATTAGCATCCAGGATCCTCCATCAGTTCCTGAATGCTATGCTTCAACATGCCAGTGACTACATATATCTTCCCCATACATCTGAGGACAGGGCCACAAATATGAAGGAGTTCAACACTGTAGCACACTACCCTGAAGTACTAGGTGCCATAGACTGTACACATATAGAGATCAAAGAACCACCTGGGAAACATGGAAGGGTGTACATAAATAGAAAGGGATTTCACTCTATTAACTGCAAAGTCATGTGTAATACTAAGAGAATTATTCTGAATTTGTGAGCTGACAACCCAAGCAGTTGCCATGACTCACACAGGTTCATAGGTGTTCACTAGGTTAACGACCACAAGGGCCTTTTTAAGCCTAACCATGCATCCCAAATCTCTGACAAGTTTTGATACCCTTAATAAGTGTAAGCATGGGCCTGGGAGATGCACCATTTACAGGTTACTTGTGCCCATCAGAGACATAGGTGCCAAACCAGGTATGAATTTCAGGTTTCCCATATAATTGTCCAAGTTGTACTTGAAATGGGTTAGGGAGGAACTCTGATTCACATGGATGGGGAGCCTGTTCCACAGACAGGGTAGTCTATGGGATGCATACCTATATCTCCAGCAGGTTCTATTTATATCACAGGCAAGGTTTAAGTCTTTAGAATGGGTAATTCTAGTACTGTTTGTTTTGTGGATATGCAGGAGGTCCATCAGAGTGGAGTCTGACAATGCCCTGTATGGCAGGCATAGATCTCCCCTCAAAAGCCTGTAGGTGACAGAATACAGGCATAAAGCCTTGAGGAGGTCTGCATAGGGCATTTTACTTACTCCCTGTATTCTTTTAGTAAGGAACCTCTGTGGATTTTCCAGTTGTTGAATATGCCTGGTTAGCTACATACCAAAGCTATTGTACTCAATGATAGGCCTGATGAATGCCGAATACAGTGGAACAATGACTTCCTTTGACTTAGATGCCATACTTTTGTTTATAAGTTGCAGAACATAAAATGATTTCCTCATGACTGTTGACACGTGATAGTCAAAGGCTAGATTAATATCTATGTGTGTCCTTTAGTCCCTAACTACTGGGTCAACTCTAAAGGGTGTGTGTTCTATATGACAGTTACCAGGGATGGAAGACTTCCCAAAGGATACTATTATGCATTTCTTGACATTTAGTTTTAGTCAATAGCTCTGACACCTTTTGTTTGTCTGTGTCAGCCCGTCCTGGAAAACATTTGTGTCAGTGTGAGATTCAAAGACAGCTCCTAATTTGCAGTCATCTGCAAATTTAGTCAGCCAGAGGCCGCTGACATTGGCCTTGAGTTCTGAGAAGTAAATGCCACAATAGAACAGTCCAAGGACTGATCCATGAGGGACTTCACTTGTGACTGGCCTCTTTGTAGAGATGGACTCCTCAAGTATAATTCCCTTGGTCCTGTTTGAATCCAGATGGCTATCCACTGGGTGATATACAGGTTTGTACTTAACCTCTTGAGTTTGTCTACAATGCCCGAGTGGGGTATTGTGTCAAATACCTTAGCCAGGTGAAGGTAGGCAGTGTGAATGATTTTGCCCTCATCCATTGCTTTGGTCACTTTATCAAAGAAGTCTACCTGGTTCAGTAGGCATGATCTCCCCTTGACGAAACCAAACAGGGTTGTGTCCAGTGTCTGGAGGTTCACTATATCTCTATTGATCATCTCCATGATAATTATTTCCATGGCTTTACATATAAGACTAGTTAGATTTATGGGTCTGTAGCTTCCAGGATCTGTAGATGGCCCACCTTTGCACAGAGGGATGACTGTTGCCTTTCTCCATTCATGAGGCATGAAGCCTGTTTGGAGACTACAGTTACATAGTATTTCCAGAGGCCCTGATAGGTCATGTGTCATGCTATTTAGAAGGATTCCTGGGATATTGTCTGGGCCCATTGATGCAGTGTTCTTGGCCTTAGAGAGAGTATTAAGGGCCTGTTCCCTCGTGATAGTAGGGGGAGTTATATTTGATAATATTTCCTGAGCGAAGGTTGAGGGGGAGAGACGTGTAAAGCTGGAGCTGAATTTATAAGCCAGGAGGTTTGCTATATCTTCTGGCTCAATATAGATGGTTCCATTAACAATGAGCTCTGTACACAATTGTGTATTACCTTTAATGTTGCAGACATAGCTAAAGAATGCTTTGTGGTTGTCCTTGGTCAGGAAGGCCAAACTTACCTGAAATTTGGCTTTAGTAGACTTTATTTTTCCTCTGAGTTGTTTGTTTAGTTTGATGAGAGTGCTTTTATACTGATGATTGCTGCACCTCTTAATTTTTGCTATAATTTTCTTCCTCCTGTATACACTCTATTGATTTTGTGATTCCACTAGGATGGCTTGTTTTTTGTTAGTTCTGTACTTCTTCCTGGTGAGTACAGCTGCCTCTATGTAGCTATTAACATGCTTGCACAGGGTTTCTGTGAACAGTTCTGCACAGGCAGCAATATTTGCAGGGTTTATGGGGGCTTTAAATTTTGCCAGGTTCTCACTTTATAGCAAGAGGTTAGCCTTAGACTAGTTCCTGAATATTCCAGGTTTAGCTGGAGGTGCAGATTTTATTTTTACTGCAAATGAGACCATTTTGTGGTCTGACCTTACCAGGGAAGGCATTACAGTAGGGGGTGTGCAGCAGTCTCCCACATGACAGGACCAAATCCAGTATGGTTGCACCCCTGGTTGAGGTAATGACTATCTGGACCAGGGAGTGTGTGTTCTCTCTCAAGTAGGAGCATTGTTTTTCCTGTTGGCTAGGTTTGTGTCTGTTCATGGTGTGCATATAAATAGTTCTTACTCATCTTCATGCAAAGATGTTAATACTCTTAAACAGAAGTTAGGTGCTGTATCTGGGCCTGGGGTTTTCCAGTTAGAGGCTTTTCTCAACTTTGTTTCAATCTCTCTGGCTGTTATTTCATCCCATTTCATATCATGTACCTTTAAACTTCTTATTCTTTCTTTTACTTCTTCTATCCATTTAGCATCTTTGTTAATGTTCCACAGGATCTTCATAGATACTTCTCCAAAATGTATCTATTTCTACTTTTTTGGTGATCCTTTAATTCCTTTTACCCTATTTTCCAATTTTCTATAAATCTTTTTGGGTCATCAATAAATTGCTTATTAGTATTTCAGTGTGTCTCACGATGGAGTCTCCAATGACTAGAATGTTGAATTGTGTGGTAGTTTGCCTTATGGGCTTAGAGGTAGAGGCTCCATGAGATGTAGATCTATGTGTTGATGTGGGTGTTGTTTTGAAAGAGCTTATTTGGGTCTGCTGGGGCTATTTGTTATGTGTACTTCATGTAGGAGGGCTTTGTGGTTTAGGATGGTTACATATAAGTGCCTCTGCATATGTGGGTCGATACATCTGATTTGAATTGTGTGTGATGGGTGCAGCATGTGTACTACTGACAACTTTATTGACTTTAGGAGTACTTTTATATGAGAGCTTTGCCTCCAGTGACATTGTATAAATATAGCTCTCATATATCATATCAATTTGTTTGAGAATTAACTAGTTGTTAGTAAACATGAGGCAATTTCTGCATTGCTTCAGTATGCCCATATCCACCAAGCCAGTAACGGAGACAGTAGGAAAGTTTATATACATTGCAACAGACCCTTTTTTATTGATTAGACAGTTGGAGTGAGAATATCAATCACTGTCAGGAGTATCCAGTTTGCAACTCTGTGGACAGTTCTTGTCACTGCAAACTAGTTGTCCTGTGTGCAAAACTTCCAACCGTATGACGTTTACTAGGGGGGTATCCCACAGGGCCATTTAGTGGGGATGCAGGTCATACACTAGAACAATGGCTGATGATGCCCATCAGAAATGCATACACACAAACTAAAGAATGCTATAATAAGGCACACACTCAAACAAGAAATAACATAGAGCATGTGTTTGGCCTGCTGAAGTCATAGTTCTGGTGCCTAGATACATCTGGGAGAGCCATGCAGTACAGTCCCCATACATGTGCTAAAGTCTTCACCATCTGTGCCATGCTTCACAACATAATTTTAAGAAAATAGCTTCAGCAGGATCACAAGTGGAAGGGTCACACATCCTGCCACCACTGGCAATGTCACCACAGCCACACACAGGTGAGGAGTCAGAGGGGGAACCAGCAGCCGCTGTGGGTGTATGTAGATGTAGGCATGCTCAATCTGCCTTTGCATTGGCTAAAACGCAACACATAGCACACTCACTCACAATCTAACGGGCTAAAACCTATAACCCATGCACATACATATAGTAATATTGATGCCAGGCAATGCTGACAGCCTTTACTTACCCATGTAATGGCTGTGTGCAGCTAGCATCAGACAGAGTCAGTCCTGAATAAAAATTGTAGCAACTGACGGATTTACAAGGTAAGTGTTGAACCTGGAATAGAAAAAAAATTGCAATAATACAAATGAATGGCATATCCTTGCATACTGTTACTTGGCAATGTAAGTAAGTAGAAGGTGATTGATTTTTACAGCAATGACTTCAGGATGTGACAGCAGTGACTTATGTGGAATACATGTCCTCTATCAAGTAATAGGCATCAGGCATCAAAGAGTCACATATTCATACCTCGCAAAAGTAATGATTGTCATAGAATGTCCACAGTTTCGCTTCATACTTTTGTACTGACAAATAATTAAAGAGAGAAGGTAGAAATTAATGACACACGTTTCAGTTTCAGATTTCATATCCCTCAGAAAATTCTTAAAAATGATGCAAAAACTATTATTCTATCAACTATCTATGTTTGTAAGACCACATTATTTAAAAAAAAAGTCTCCCTATTGTTCAGCCTTTTGTCCCACTTGTATTTATGGCATGGACCAGCTTTGTTGTTGTAATAGTTTGTGAGACATGTACACTTTACAAAAAACAGTAAGAAAGCAGTAACATTGGCAAAACAGCACCACAAACACAGATATACTAAGATCTAAGTCAGCAATGCACCCTGAGCATCAGACAAAAGACTTATGTATCCCTGAATCCAAAAGATAGAAAACAAGGATATGGTACAGTTATCACCATTTGCACAGGGTGTTTTTTGTGTGTGTGTGTGTGTGTGTGTGTGTGTGTGTGTGTGTGTGTGTGTGTGTGTGTGTGTGTGTGTGTGTTGGGGTGGGTAGGAGGAGTAGGCTGACAGAAAACATAGTGAGTGCATGTGCGTAGGAAAGAGAAACAGGCAGACATTTGGATAAAGTATCAAATCCCCAGTGAGATATTATGAGTTTTAAACTTCCCAACTGACCCATGTAACTGTTATGTTTGTGTGTCTGTATGGGCACTCCCGGTGACTGCACTTGTGTTTGGCCACCATCATCATCATAGTCTTCTGAAACTCTGACATCAGGTGGTAAGAGTTCTACACTTCCACAGTCAGGATCACCTGTGATAATAAGCAACAAACACAGGAAAGAAATTAATAGCTACACTTGCAATGTATGCTAACAAACTAACACTGGTGCCACTATCACAGATGACACAGCAATACACACATAGTCCTGATACCCACCTCACACATACGTATAAATTAATATTTCTGTGAAATGTTCATCAGTACTGAAATACAATGTTTGGCTTGCCATGTGCAGATGACTCCACAGATGCTAGGGAACATGGTCATGGAAGAAGTTAAGTAAAATGTAGGGACACCATCATCACAATAACAAATAACAAAGGGGTAAATTTGGGGGCCTTTATATGACCATTAATAATACATTTAACTGAAACTTGGATTTGACGTCCACCCCAAGCCTACGTGTAATAAACCAGAATGTGTTGTTAACTGTGTCGATTTATAACTAGACCCCCCCAAAAAATTCATTAACCAAATTAAGTATTGCTTTCAGTATTTTGCTATACAAGAAATGTTTAGCAATTAATATGAGTAAGCCTACCTGGAAGCTTCTCTTGGGATATCCTTGTCATCCCTGAAGCAGTAGCACTGACATCAATCACATGCTGTTGTGTACTTTCCGCAGAGCTCTCTGGACAGTGGACAGGAACTCTTCATATGGTGTCATTAATGGAATTGTAGCACGCCCCCCACCCCCTTACCAGGTCTTACAGCTGCTCTCCTCTGGGCCAATGAAATCAGGTCAGTGACCCTAAGAAACATCTGATCATATATCCTGCTGCATCCCCCAACAGTGTTCACATTGTTCACTATCTGGTTCCATATTTGCATTCTTCCAGACATATCCCCATGTCTTCTCTCAAGCAGAAAGGCACCAGGTTGCCAAAATACTTGGACTATTGTGTCATTTTCTGAGTCACTGAAGAGGGGTTGGTGGGGATTGGGATGCTTGGGTGCCTTAGTTCTAGGTGACATAAAACACAAAAGAAGGATACTACACATAAATATCACATAAACAAAAGTCCTCTTAGATATAGCACATATTATTATTTTTTCAATATTACCTATTGGAGAAAAAAAAAAGTGTTCAAGATATTCAAATATAAGAAAGGGTTATGTGGTTGTAACATATCATAGTCATACACAAACCAAGGTTTGATGCAAAGCAAGAAGTAACAATAGCAAAGCAAACCTCTCTAAAAACATTTTGGTTGTGCTAACACAAAAATAGAACCTGGCCCCCACCCCCCAAAATAACAGGTAAATGACATTTTTCTACCAAAGAAAGGAATAAAACATCAGTATATTGTTATAAGACTATCAAAAAAACTGTCCCAGAAACATGTGTACACATTTATTACAGAACATTTATTTTTATGAAATTGCCAATCACCTCTACCTATGGCCATCACTCCTCTAGAGGTGTCCATAGGCCATCCTAGCAGGCTAACACAGCTGAGTCAATGACAATATAAGACATTTACATTTCACTTAAATATCAATAGAAGAGTG